>NC_044911.1:6284344-6419240 GCF_001633185.2 Quercus lobata | reverse complement strand
ATTTTATTTTATTTTGTTTGTTTTAAAGGATGAGATAGAAAAATGAGTAGAAGAGAAAGAAAAAGTGGGGAGTAAGAGAGAGAAATGAATAAATAAATGAATAGAGTTTGTTAAATTGTAAAATAAGATGGTAAAATAGATAAAAATATATGTTAAATGTGTAAAATAGATTTTTATTTTATTTTATTTTATACAAGATAGAATTCTATTCTAACATAATCTAAGTGTATATGTGTGTGAAGCTCCCTCCTAGAGACTTGAACCCCGGCTCTTACCCCCCACATCCTATAAGTACTTATATTTGTGGAATTACCATCACACCAAGAGTGTACAGTGGTAAAATAATTTTTTTTTTTTTTTTAAAAATGCTCGAACACTTATCCATTAATGTTTCCTACATTTTATTTTTTGCTGGATATTGTAACTTTTTTTTTAGGGGAAAAAAATGGGTGTCTTTTCCTTGGAAAAATAGGCCATGCAATTACCAAGACTCGAGTTGACTCTAGTAATTAAATTGCATTTTAAGTCTCTTTAAGAAAGGAATCAGGGGCCCTCAAAAAAGAAAAAGAAAGGAATCTAGTGCCAAAATAAAGAAGACCTTGTGAAAAGACTCCGTTGTAACTTGCATATCTCATTATCTCTACCTTTTTTTTTTTTGGGGGGGGGCGGGGGGGGAATAAAGTTGCACAAAAGAATTTTGGCACTGGATAACTACTTATTAACCAGTGACGCTTGTTTAAATCATCTAGTCCCCATTCAGTCATGATATTCACAGTGATAGAGGATTGTATCTATTTATGATGTAGTTTCTTTTTTTGCAAAATATCTGTGTATTTTTTTTTTCAAAATGGGGTACGAAAATTGTGATGAGGGGCCTTGTGATTATGAAGACAACAAACTGTAACTTGCTTTAGGAAAAGTTAGGGGGGAAACTCTTTAACATAAAATATTAAAGAAATTAGGCAGTTTGTGTGAAAGAAATAGCTCCTTCGAAAAAATGCACGAGAAAGAGGGTGGTTGTTGAAGACTAAAACAGGAAAACAGTAGTCCCATCATCGTGTGAATGGACCATGCAATTTACCAAGTCTCGGATTCAACTAACTTGCATTTTAAGTCACTTTACACTTTTTTTTTTTTTTTTTGGCTAAACAAAAAAGGATCCCCCCATTTAAACTCATCAACCCTATATCATGTGACGGTAAAGATAATATCACATCTACTATCGGGGTCTTAATAGAGCTATCATTGTGTCGAGGCACAACACATTTGTTTAAGCGCCATTGCATCTCTACCCAATGGTGAAACTTGAAGCTCTACCTAAATTTTTAATAGAGACTTGACTTCTAATGGTGTAACTTACATCTCTACCTAATTTTTTTGGGAAGAAAATTGCATAAAAGGTTTTTGGCGGTTGATAACTAGTAACGCGTGCCTAAAACTCTAAATTAAGTAGTCCCCTTCAGTTTCAGTCATGAAATTCAAGTGGATAATAAAATAAAATAAAAAAATCATTAAAGAAACTTGTTAATGTTTGTTAAAACTGCAAAAATCTATTGGATGCATGATGCAGTGAATTAAAGGAGGCATGATTTTCCATTTCATTAAAATTTATATGTTTTCTTTTTAGAGAATCTGGTAAGTAAATATTTTTATGTTTTCATTAACTAGGAAAATGCTAAATACCCACCACTAAGTATATGTTGTGTACTTTACCAAAGAAATAGAAAAAAGTATATGTTGCGTATCTCTGGCTTGCTATGAGAAACAAGATTATTTCAATCCATGCATTGATTTAGAAGGTAAAAAAGGGTTGAAATGATAGTTAACTAGTAATGGGTAAATGACATTTTTTGAAGTGTCTTATGTCTATAATTTGAATCTTACTTATCTATCTAAAAACAATGAATTAAAAGAGAGAGAGAGAGAGAACTAATGTAATTTATGTGAACTAGAGAAATTATACTCTAATATATATCAACCCAATATATGAGATAGACACAAAACAACGGCCATACATCAAGAAATATTCACAAGTGTGCAAGGCTCCACTAAAGTTTAATAATTATTCTCTAAAAGAAACTCAATAACAAATTAAAATTCCTTTGACTATTCTCAAAAAAACAAAAATTAAAAGTTTAGCATTGGCTAATCTTCAATATCAACAACTGTTGTGAAAATAGACTCACTAACACCAAATTAAAGAAAAGAGAAGAAAAATAAACAAAGAAAATTTACATAGTTTAGCAATATGCCGACATCCAACAAAGAAAATTCCACTATAAAATAAGAAAATTACAATAGTAGAACAATAGCAACACCCTATTGTATTTGCACTAGTCTTGTAACACTACACTTTCTAACAAAGTCGGCTAATGTATCCTAAATTCCTAATAAAACTAGGACTTGATTTTCTTTGTGCGGTGACGTATACCTCGAAAACCAAATGGGACATCGTTTCCTACTTCCACCAGAGCAAACTAAAGGCCACCGACTTTGCCAAATATCCAATGTTAAGCCACATCACAAAAATGATACAAATAAATTTCTTAGAAAATCAAAACGGTTAGAAATAAATCACTGAACACTAGTGTGAAGTGTCTAACATTTATTAATGCAAGCTAAAATATATATATATATATATATATATTAATGCAAATTGTAATAATCTTCTTACACTATGAAGATTTGGTTAAGAGTGAATTCTCATTAACTTGGAAAATAACGATTACACAGATCTTTATATACAAGGCAAAGAGAGGGAAAAACTAACAGCTAATTAACTTCTAACTAACTAAATACACTGTACAACTAATCACACACATGCTGCTCACGTGTTCACTACCCAAAGTTAAACTACAAGTAGCTTTTATCAAAACTGCTTAAGCTACTTGTCGTCTAGCCTTCATTTCTGATCTAGCTTCTTCTTTTTGTTTCTTTGATTTCTGTTATACACAAACCACCTCAACGATAAACCTACTACTCCGCAAAATCTAAAATAGAGAAATAAGGGATGAGCTCCCCAACTATATATTGATGTTAAAAAATCCACGATGAATTTTATTTTAAGCGAATTTGCTGTTACTTATTTGTTTACATTTTTAACCAGTAATAAATAAAATGCAACCAAAAAAAAAAAAAACTGTAAATTAAATATCACAACAAAAAAAATACATCATTATAGCCTTAGGCCTAAAAAAAACCCGACTCTTACTCTAGATCATGAGAAATTTTGGTTATACTTTTCAAAGATATCAAAGTAATTAGTAGAAAATGTTTTCTCAAAAATATTTATGACTACTAAATTATATATTCACTAGGTCTTTCATCCCATTTTAGAGCATTCCCAAAGAACTGAACAAAAATTCAAGCGAAACGTATTCTACAAAATTGCTGGGGAGCCAGGACAATTTTATTTTATTTTTTACAATCGACGTCAATTTGCTGAATTTAGAGAGTGCTCCAAAGTGAGTGTAACAAATTTCTGGTTAGAACAATAAGCTTGTAGAATATGCAACATTAATATATGTTTTACCATTTAATGCTTATTTGAATGGAGCACTCTCTAGAGTGCTTCACTAAATGTTTTGCCATTTATTAAAAAGTGCCAAATACATAAACTAAATGTTATAACTTATGACTAAAGATCACCGCACGCCCTTGGTGTGGATATCACTTCACAAGTATAAATGCTCGTGGGATGTGGGGAGTAGAGTCTTTAGAAGGAAGTTTCACACACATATACATTTAGATTAGGCTAAAGTAAAAATTCTATCTTGTAAAAAAAAAAACTTGAAATATTGGAAGCAAAGAGGAATTGCTTGAAATATTGATTAAATTACCAATTTACTATTTTAAGAAACATTTTTTGGGAAAATGATAAAGTAATTAATTTTTTTGAGATTTTTTTTTTTTAAATGTTTCCCGTGAAAGTGATGCTAAAAACTTTCCTAAAATAGTTTATTAACAATTACATTAAGAATACCTATTAAATTGACATTTTTTTATACCATATTAAATTATCATCTCTGAAATTTAAGTTATTAGAAAATTGTGAAATTTAATGGTTTAACTATAATTCTATCAAATTTTGATAATTAAGTCTGTTTTTTATTTATTTTATTTTATTTTTTCTGTTCTTTACATTTGAAGACACAGCTCTCAATGTTAAACCGCACAGTATAACAGAAAATTAAAAGAAGCAACTACCTCCACCAACTACAAGAGCGAATTACAGAATGACACATGGCCACTAATATAACTGAACGATAAACTACAGCTATTTACAACAGAAACACTTGACGAGTTGCAGCATAATATCTTCTGAACATAAACGGCACAAGCTATTTTATAAGCGACTTGTCGTGAAATGTGAGCAGACCAAACCAAATACGACCAGTCGTTTACATTACAGCTTTTCATTTAATAGCACGGGGTATATATATTGCTGCAGTATTCACCATACCTTTATTTTGTTTTTTGAGTACACAAATAGAGGATTCTCAGGAGAAAAAAGAAAAATAAGAGAGAGAGAGAGAGTACATATATTTGATTGGTAGCAACCAGAAAATTTTACATCAAAACTACATATTTGATTCAATGTTCAAACGAAAGATTTTTCTTTTTCTATTTCTTTAATTTTTCTTTATTTTTATTTTAATATTACGTGTCCAAGTGTGTTTATAGATAGAGATTAGAGAGTGATAGATATTGTGATTAAAAGAGCAACAATGAATGGCTTCTTTTTTATTTTCAGCTTTTGTGTGTGTTTGTTATTGTGTCTCAGATTTTGGATTTCCCATGTTTGTTTTCTTATTAAAAGCTATATGATACTAGATCTCCCGTTTGTTACACGTGTTTGTGGAAATGTGTGTTAGAATTATGTGACTTATTTTTGCATTTTTATAGAGTTTGTGGGGCTTCTCTTGGTGTTTATATTCCATTTCCTAGACAATGCCCAATGCATGCCTCGAAGGGACATGAACTATTGCTATTGTTGTGAGCTTAGGTAAGAATTGGAATCCATCATCCTTTTTATTTATTTCCCTTTCAGTTTTGTTTCCTCAGTACTTATTTGTTATTTGTACTCATGATTTTTGACACTAACCATTGATAAATTTATCAATGATATGGAAGGAGATAAGCCAATTAGATTTACCTCTACTTTTGCTTTTGATGGCTATTAGTGTTATTCTATTTGTAATTGTTGTTGCAAATAATCTTCTTTTTTTTTTTTTTTTTCCTTTATTTGATTATTTTAAATTCAAGTTTTTGCATATGTATAGACAGTGGATTGAAGGAATAAAGTTGGAAGAGAGAGATGGCTACGTTTTCTGGTGATTTTCTATAATAGTAAGTTATTAACAAGCACTTTGCAATCTTGATATTCACACGCTTATAACCTTCATATTTCTCTATCTTCCTCATTTTGTTATCTTTTATTTTCTTTGTGGTGACTTTCCATTTCTTCACCAGTTTTTATTTATTATTTATTTTTACACAGTTGGCTTTGTCTGGGGCATCCTATTCTCTGGCTTTAGCCATTAGATAAAAATATAAAGAACCTAAGTTTATTTGTTTCAGCTTGAGACAAATAAAATTGGCTCATGCCTTTAAGCAAAGTTTTTCTTTGCATCACATTGGTTTGTGACTAGTCTATATATAAAATAATAGGTGAAACAGAGAGAAACTCAAATTAGAATCCTTAATTAGAATTCTAATCTTGTGCCATGTGTCTAGATTTATCCTTCTAATTGTTCAATTCAAATCTGAAATTGGAGTCCAATTTTGCTTCATCTCTTATGAAACGCTGTCCTCCTCTCCTTTATTCTCCTGAATAAAACGCTAGGTTCACCTCCCCTTATAGAAATCTGTGTTTTACATTAAATGTTGTGCTATTTTTTTTTGGCTAAATAAAACCTTTTGATATCAAACACGCCTGGATCACCTCCCCTTCTACAATAATCAAACGCAAATTAGAAATACAGCTCCCCACTGATCCAAAACTCTCAGATTCAACACCTTCAGAACTCACACTTTGACCCTAACAACACCCACAATGACTTCTTGGAGCAAATTTTCTCTACCATCCCATCGTGTTCTTGGCCTGACCTCAACCCCAAAACCCCGTGGGACCTCAAGCCCAGATACCTCTCCAACGAAACGCCATCGTCTAACCCTGACAACAATGTTCCTTACCAGTTCGACCATGACTCTTCCACCCTCGCTTCCAAGCTCCGTAACCACCAGATTTTTGGCACTACTAAGTCCTCCACCGCAGTTGCCGCCGCTGCCATCATGCTCCAGTAGCAACTCTTCATGTCTCGCGGTGCCGGCGCCGGAGCCGGCGAGTCTGGTTTGATTCAGATGCCGCTTTCTTTGGGTGCCTCCGACAACATCGTTGATGGGTCCTCGTCTTTCAATTCTCCCAATACGGTGAGTTTTGACTCTTTTGAGTTTGAGTTTACAGTAACCGTTTGTGCTTTGAGTCGTATTAATGTAAAATAGTGGTGAATTATGAGGGTGTTTTTGTTTAATTTACCAGGGATCAATGATGAATGCTTTTCAGCTGTGACTGTTCTTATTTAATATTTTCGGGTTATTCGTATTTTGGATTTATATCTGTCAATGTCAATTCCTTTCTCTACAGAGATGAGTTGGGTTCTTTCTAAGCTTTTCTTTTTCAGGGTTTGTAGGTGGGAAGGGAAATCCTTGGAAGCAATCCAAGTCTGAGTAGAAGCAGTACTACCAGGTATAGTTTCTACTTTATTGGAACCGTCACTGGTAATTTTTTTTTTTTTAAATTGAATGTTAAATATACTTTATGTTTGGATATTTGGTTGGATTGGTTTGATTTTTAGGTATTTGGGTTAGAATTTATTTTTTTTCATTTAGCTATTTGGGTTTGGATTTTTTTATTATTTGTTTTTGTTTTAAATATTAGGATTAAAATGGTTCTAGGCTATTCTGTGATTGATTTTACAATCTACATACTATGCTGCCAACCATGTCTTCTTTGCTGGATGCTGCTTCTCTCTTTACAACAACCTGAACCTAAACAGGTACGTATTGTTTTAGACATTTCTTATATGATTTATTCTATTCTAATCTATTTTTTTATAGGACTTCTACTAGATGTTTCTTTGCATATATTTTATTTGAATTTTATTCAATATATTTATTTAATGGTATATTGCTATGATCAACATGAAGATTAATTAATATTTTAGATGCCTCTTAAAAGTAGTGAATCTAATTTTTAATATTAGTGCTTCTCCTCAAAAAGTCTAAATATGTGCACATTCTCATGGATTGATTCCTTATTGTACAACTTTGCCCAGTTTTGAAACTGGTGGATATATGACAAAAAAACAGGTATACAATAGTTTTTAGTGGTAGATGATTTTAATATAGTTAATTTTTTTTAAGTTCTATTGTCATTTATAAATGGCCATTAATATCAGATTGAATTAATTATGAATCTAAGAGCAAGCACCATGAAACTAAATTGAATTTTAGTATAAAACTTCAAAATGAATAGCAAAGTAGAAGTTGACAATGAACATTCCACCTGACAATTATCAATGAATATTCCATGCCTTTATGTATGGGTGGATTCTTTTATTTAAGTTCTCTTATTCAAAACTCCCTTCATGCCATATCGTTAAGCATTATGATATGTTAATAATGGAAAATTTTGTGTGTATTGTTGTGTTTTCCTTCTCTAAAATGGGATATGCTATGAAGTTTTCGGGTTTATGCATGTGCAGAAACAATAATAGCTTAATATGCGTCTTTTAATGAACCAATGCTGTATTCTATTAAAAATACACCAAATTTTATTTTGTTTTAAAATACATCAAGTGGGCTCTAGGATTGAGGTTGAATTTTTTTTCCCCCATCAATTACATTTCAGGGTTCGCTATGACTTGAGCTACATTGTCTAAGGAAGTCAAACACTTTAGTGAGAGTTCTGTTTTTTTGTTTATGTGTCCTTAGTATGTTTAATCATTTGGTTGATTTATTAATTGACATGCTATATCAATAATAGGTTGTTGGTTGTTGCATCTTCCTCATGATCACAAGGCCTTATCAATATAGCTGTTCTGACATATAGAAAAAAAGCCCATTTAAAACTATACAATTTTTAAGTTAAAAAGTGAAAGGTTATACTGTATGAAACAAACACATCTAAAAAATTAAAGCCAGATGCTAAATCTCACACAAACGTTAAACCCACTCATCCAAAACTAACTGCCATTAAAACTACCTATTTTCTTCCTCAAATAAACATATTTTTCAATATGTTTTTTCCGTCCTTTTGTCAAAGCACGAATTCACAAAGATCTTTATCAGATAAGATGGTGGGTATTTTTCCGTCCTTTTACTTAAAAAAATTCACAAACACCTAACAAATTTACATCATATAAAAAATTGTTATCTTATAACTTTGTCTACATTAAAACATAGCTGGGTATTCACGTGAATGATTTGTCATTATTCAGATTGGTATCAAGTATTTGCGTGTATGTGTTCATCAGCACATGTGTGTTGCTTTTATAAATTTTGCCACCCTTGAAATTAAATCCCAGCTCTGCCATTGATCCTATGTCAAGTTCGTACGTACACTGATATTTTGATAAGTAAGATGTTACATTATTGCGGTGTTGGCGTTTTAATCCATTAAAAACACTTTTAGTGCTTAGTGATTTTTTTTTGGTTGAGAAAAGTGCTTAGTGAATTCTGGTTGTTCAATAATATTTTTGTAATTTTGTTACATGCAGGCTTTATAAACACTAATAGCAGATCTGCACAATGCTCCAAAAAAATTTGACGATTTGTTTTTTTTTTTTTTTGGTTAAAATATTTGATATTTATATATATATATATATTTTTTTCTGTTAAGTAAAAAATTAAAATAGTATATGAGACTTATAAGTATTAGTCTCATCAATCCCTTCTTAAAATGAAATGATTATTTTCTAATAAAGTATAGTCAATACAATATATATTAGATTTTGTAAATTAAGCTATCTATATATTTGTTATTAGAAGGTGTTTTTAATTTTGTATATTTTTTTAAGAAAATATAATATATTTTACATTCAATTATAATATAATGCGAGGTATTTTGTAAATAAATTATTGCGTGGTTGGATTTTTTTCTAGTACTCCATACAAATGGTTTATCCTTTATATGTCTTGAATGGCTAAAGAAGGAAGCATGTATAAGCAAATCCATCACTTAATATTAGGAAAAAAAAATACAAAACTTTAATAACATAAGAAAAATATAATTTTATCAAGATACTTTTCGATATTACACTGAAAATTTGACATAATTGTCAATTAAACAGCTCCTCTTTTAACATACACCTCTCCTCCTAAAGCATCATCAAAGAGGACAAAATGGACTGAGGTGAACTGAACAAATTGAAGTGGACTAGAGTGGACCGAAATGGACCAATGGACCAAAATAGACTAAAATAGATTGAAATAGACCAATGTGGACCGAATTGGTCAGAAGTGGACCGAATTGGATGAACAAAAGTGGACCGGATGGACTAAAGTGGATCGAAATAAAACGAATGGACTGAATGGATTCAAGTGAACCGAAAAGAATTGAATAGACCGAAATGCTATGTTGATGTGGTTCAACATGAGCATAACAATAATAAATGTTATGCTTAAGCTTTTAGGTATTATATAGATGAATTGCAGATCTTGTACACATAAGTATATGTAGGCTACAAATACAAAATACAGTCACTTGCAAGAGTTCTCTCTCTCCCCAAGCAAATGGTCAAAGAAATTGTGGGGTAGCTTAAATGAAGTAAAAAAAAAATACACAAATGATATTTAATGCTCATGAGATCACCTTTCTTTTGTTACTTAGAAGGGCTAGAAAAACTAATGCAGCCTACATTAATTTTATATCAAATGTCAGTTGCTGGCTTTGGCATTATAGCTCAAAATCGCTACAACTCACTTCAATTTCAATGTATGCACCATGAGATTCAACCCAAGTTTCCATACGTAATTGCCTAGATTGGTTGTAAAAGTAACTTGAAGGAAGACTTTGGAAAGGTAAGAGGTTGTTCTGCTTCAACACTCTCTAGTCTGACCAAAAAACCCTAAAAAGTTAAATTGTGGAAGAGCATCCTAGCGATAAATTAGGATACTTACAGCTTGTAGAAACATCAAAGCCATACTAAAGACAGAAAAACCTGTGGGCAGATCGCCAAATGCCACATTGTTGAGAAGGTGAAATGGATGATGATTTATATAATTGTCTAAGATGTTGGTTGAAACAAACCACTTCCTGGTAAGAGCCTTAATCAATATTGGCAACCAGGAATGGATTTACCAACACAAAGTTAATGGAAGTTACCGATAAGAAATATCAAGACTAAGCTAAGAACATATGTAATATGGAATCTTAGTTATTAATACATTTCAATTTCACAGAGGACTTTTTTTTTTCTTTTTTTTTTTTTGTGGTATCGTAAGAGACAAATTATCAAACACATAGAAGGCATAAACAATGCATACAAGATTTAAGAGGTTCAATACCATTAGTATGTTTGGAAGTTTGGAGAGAAAGGAGAGTAAAGAGTAAGGGAGAAAGTAGAGGAGACTAGACGGGAGAGGAATGGTTACCCTCAATTAGATATTTTAAATTTTTTTATAGGAGATATTTTAAAAATTAAGAAAAAGGAGAATAGATATTTTAAAAATTAAGAAAAATGAGAACAGATGATCATCTAGTTGTATTAAAAATTAAGTAGGTGAGGAGAGCAGAAAAGAATGGTCATATAAATTGATATCTGTTATTAATTCATCATAGGGGTAAATTGGAAATTAAAATTTTAAAATAAATGGAATCCCTTCCCTCTTTTCCAAATTCTTCCTATTTAAAAAAATTAAAATTAAGGTACCTTGTAAAAAAATAAAATGAAAATTGGGAGGATACACAACATAGGCATAAATACGTCCTCCCCCCGCCCCAATTTAAAAAATTCCAAATAAGATTTATTAAACCCTCAATATTTCATTCATTTCTACTCCCCTCCATCCAAAAACACTATAAGTCTACGTAGACAAGTCGTGTTTGGAATGATCCACTATAATCAACAAGTTACATTGATCTTTTACTCAAGTTTTATCACACAACTTGAGCTTATACTACAAATTAAGAGAAATACAAGCTTACCTCAATGACCTCTACAAAAACCAACTTCACCACAATAAAATCTTTCGAACAACACATTAAGAAATAATCCCAAATACCTTTGAAATACTTGCTTTAATAGGTTTCAAAGTCCATGGTAAGAGAAAGAAAAGCTCATACTCTAACGATAATCTCTCACACTTGTAACCTTCTATATTGGCCTTGAGATTTTGGGCAAAGAAGTGGTAAAAATAATTCTTCATGGGTATTGGAAGTTTCTATAGAGTAGGTCTTTGGTTTTTTCTTTTTGTGGTTGGAGAGCGGGGAGGGGGGTGGCAGCTGACAAAACTTCGACCTTCCTTGAATAAGGGTGTGTTTTCCACTTTTCCATGCCTAATCAAGGACCAGATCTAATTTTCATGTTTAAACCCTTTTTCATTTTGAATTCTAGTATTTTTATGATTATGATTTGAAATATTCCATTTTTTTTTCTTCTGATATAAAATCAATTATTCATTGATATAAAGAAAATGTTAGAAGCCAGCGCAAGACCATCCCAGAACTAAATTCCAACATGCCACACAATCTTAAAAAACAAACAAAACATGGAATTCCTGTATATATATATATATATATATATATATGCTCATCATATATGAGCACGATTATTCTTTGAAGAAGTAAGCAACTTCTATACATACAAATTATTGTGCAACTTCTAAGACAAGCATATATAAAACAATAGTACAATAATATTCTAGGGAATTTTTTTTTCAAAACACATCAACCACCCCTTAATTGCTTTAATTTCATCTTCCTCTTGATGTTTAATTATTACTCCCTTCTCTTCTTTAGATACTATTCTCCTTTAACCAAGCTTACAAGCCATTGAAGTTTTCTAGACTTGGAAACAAGATATCCCAACCAAGCTTACAAGCCATTGAGGTTTTCTAGACTTGGAAACAAGATATCCCATAGCTATCCCGTACACGAATCCACATCCATACCCCATCATCACCGCCTTCCAACCAAATCCACTTGTAAACTTTAAATCGTTGTCCTCTTCAGATGATGGTGGCTCAACAATCCTACATTTCTTCGACAATGGAAATCCACACAATCCTTTGTTCCCAATGTATGAGTTGTTTTGAAATGTATTAAATTGTAGGCCTTGAGGTATGGGTCCTATAAGTTTGTTTTGTGAAAGGTTTAAAACAGCTAAAAATGTTAAACTTGTTAATTGCATTGGAATGGAGCCATTGAGCATATTTGAAGAGAGGTCTAAGGATTCAAGTAGCAACAAATTTCCCAATGATGACGGGATATAGCCAGTTAGGCTATTGTGGGAGAGGTTGAGCTCTCGAAGAAACTGAAGTTTTCCAAGTACTTTGGGAATTTTCCCATGGAACTTGTTGCATGAGAGGTCAATGGTAGTGAAGATGGTTAAGATTCTCTCTAGCATACGTTCATGCCCTTTCCATACTACCATTACTGAGTCTTGGTAATAGTCTTCCCCAATATATTTCAATGAAACTTCATTTTCATTGACTGTTTTTATAGCTTTCAATCCTTCAAAAAAATTGGAAGTTAAATGACCCATAAAATTATTTTGAGAAAGGTCAATTATTCGCAACATAGCAAAAGATGAGTTGGTCTTGAAATCTTCAATTTGGCCATAAAATCTATTGCACCTCAAGACAAGAACTTGTAGCTTTGGAAGCGCTTCCAACCAATAGGGGAATGAATCAGTTATTTTGTTATTTCCAAAGTCTAGAACTTCCAACTTTTTACAATTGACCAAAGATTGTGGTAACGACCCTTCCAATTGATTGTGATTAAAGACAAGAGTTCTCAAGCTTTTGCACTTTGCAAACATTTCAGGGATGGTTCCATGGAATCTATTTGTTCGGAAATCCATCACCAAGAGAAAATCACTCAAGTATCCCAAACATCGTGGAATCATACCAGTTAGATTGTTAAAGGAGATATCAAGGATTTGGAGGGTTAGATTGCAAATTGAAGAAGGTATTTCCCCGGTCAATTTATTGTTTGAGATAGAAAAGAAAACCACAGAAGATGGTGGAACAGGAAAAGTTCCTTGAAGAAAGTTGGCATGAAGATCAAGATTTTCTAAATTCTCTCCTGGAATTTGCTCTATACTTGTCAGAGAGTTATGAGAAAGATTTAATGATTTCAAATTCCCTAGCTCTTTAAACATCCATTTTGGGACTTGGCCTTTGATCCTATTGTTAGATAGGTCTAAGGTGTCTAAGAACAAGGTTCTTAAGTATGGAAATTTAGTTATGTTGCAAGATGCTAGTTTCAAGTATTTAAGTTTGGGGAAGGTATACTTTAAATTGTTGTTGATGCTCAAAGACAGACTGTTATAGGATAGGTCTAGAAAATCGATTTCATTGAGCTTTGAGAACATATCAAATTCTATAGTGCCACTCAGATTATTTGAAGAAATATCAAGCTTCTGAAGTTTCACCAGATTTGAGATTGACTTTGGAACAGAGCCATTTAGCCTGTTATTATATAACAAAAGAATCTCCAATGACTTGGCATTTTGGAATTCACCAATTTGACCAATAAGGTGGTTAGAATTTAAGTCTAAATTTGTGAGTTTTGTGAGCTTGGTCAAAAAATCTGAAGTGTACCTTCAAAATTGTTGCCTCCGAGGTCCAGAAAAGTGAGATCCTTTAGATTTGAGAGTGATGATGGAATGTGGCCAATGAAGCTGTTAGATGAAAGGTAACAATAAGTAACTTTCGTGAGGTTTCCAAAGGACTCGGGTATTGATCCTGTAAAATTGCAATTCCATTAGATTCAAAAGTATGTTAAAGGATTGGATGTTGCCCACATGACAGTGATGATGGGATCTTACCACTTAACTTGTTGCATCGGAGATTCAAAAAAGACAGGTTCTTGAGGTTTGAAAGTGATGATGGCAACTCACCAACAAAATTGTTACCTGATAAATCTAATTCAGTAATTTGCGTAAGGTTACCAAATGACGCAGGTATCAAGCCATTGAAATTGCACTGAGATAATCCCAAATGATTTAAGAATTTTAGATTGTCAATGGAATTTGACAATGGTCCTGAGAAACCTGTGGTAGAGACATCCAAAAACATCAAGGGATTGCTCCAATTTGTCGTTGGGAAAGCCCCTCTGAGTTCAGGATTACAAATTAAACTGAGCTCCCTTAGGTTTGGTAGGCGGAAAATGTTATATAGTAAGTTGCCATGCAATCCACAACCATTGAGACTAAGGACTGTCAAAGAAGAGGACAGATTCATCAAAGAATCAAGCAAAACAAGTGACATCTGAACACCATCAAGACGGAGTTCTCTTAGCTTGGTCAGATTTTGAACAAGCCTCCTCATGACAGATGTATTGAGACTAACTTGTTTATTGCCAGAGTGATCTAGTGAGGACAGTTTGGAGAGTTTGGATAGTTCATGTGGGACTTGACCAGAAAACTGAGAAGAAGAAAGGTCAAGTTTTTCCAACTTAGCAAACTGACCAAAGCCAGATGAAATCGGTGAACTGAAGCAGTTGAAAGCAAGGTTGAGCTGTTGCAAGTTAGGGAGAAGAAAGAGGCTACTATTGGAATGAATGGTGCCTTGAAGCTCACTGCAACTAAGGTCAAGGCCAATCACGTCTCTCCCCATTGTATCACACGTAACCCCATCCCATGAGCAACAATCTCTGCCCTCCTTCCAAGACTCTTTCTTTTGATCACAGTCATCAGAATATTTGGAAGAAGAAGAAGTTGGATAAGAATGAAGTTGCTTAAATTTGAGCAACGCTGAGCTCTGCTCTTGGGAACACGATAGTGTAGAAGAAGAGGAGAAAGATGATGAAGAAGTAGGTTGAGAATGCCAGAGAAACACGAGGAAAAAGAGTTGAGAGAGACATATTATTAAGCAACCCATAGTTCTTAATGAGATTGTAAGAAATGTCTATGACTGCTTAGAATGGAGAGCCGGAATGTAGATTTTTATAGGGAAAAAGTTTGGTCTACTCCCACCACCACCAGCTTGAAAACGCGAAGGAAAAATGGATGCAAATGGAATGTGTGTCATTTCTTTTTTTCTTATTCGTCTCTGTACTTAAAATTTTGAACAGCGAAGCACCGTCATTCAGCTTAACCACTATTAAAGTTTCGTAAGAATAAAAATGATGGTGACTTTTTATTTTTTAAGTCACGGTCTTTTTTATATATTAATAATTTTTTTTAAAGTCACCATCAATTTGATATTTACCAAACTTTCTTTCTTGATAAATATGTACCAACTTTTTTTTATCTTTGAAGTCACCATCATTTTGATATGTACCCAAGTTTAATGGCAGCTGAGCTGAACATGAACATATATAAAAATGAATAAAAATATGCCAGCTGACTACTTTTTTTTTTTTTTAACAAATAAATTCTTATAAAAAATTAGACACATAGAATATTGTAGTTTGTAAAACATGAAGTGAAACACTCAAAATACACACTCAAAATACAGTAGAGAATTTCTATTCATAAAAAAATAAAATCAGATCAAGATCGTCTTCATATTGACTAAACTTTTCTTTTTGAGATAATTATAATATGCTATTAATTGTGCAGCTCAAATCCTTTCCTCCTTAAACACCAAGCATTTTGTGCATAAGAAAGTACTAATTAAGCCACAAGCGGGCCCTTGGTCATATTGACCAAACTTGAGTGTTGTTTAAGCTGAAAAAAAATAAAAATAAAAATAAAATAAAATAAAATTATGAGACAGCCTCGTGATACTTCTTCTCACAACATATGTAGGTCTCATCCCATATATATGTATCCTATACGCTATGAGAAATTACACTTTATCACTATATATAAACTATTCCCAAATTATACTTTACACCCTGACCTTTCAAAATGCACAATTAGAACTTTAAATTAAAATTCATGTTACACTTTGCATCACGCCGTCAACTGAGCTATTAACTTGGACAGGAAAACACGACATCATGTGAAAAGACACAATTACCCCTTCTCTCAATTCCTTAAAAATAAAGAAGAAATTATACTTTACCACCTTAAATTATATTCCTGATTATACTTTACATTCTAAACTTTGGTTTTCCATCCAAAACATAAGCAAAATTGATAGCAGATCGGTGCAAAGTGTAACACAAGTTAATTATAATTTAATTAGAGTGCTAACCATGCATGGTGCAGAGTCTAATTTGATATATAGTTTAAGGTAGTAAAGTGTAACTATCCCAAATACTCTTTCATTAAACTCTCAACACAAACACTTGACTTGGAAACTTTAAATCTTTCTATTTTTTTATTTTTTAATATATAGAAATATTACCATTTTCTTTTTTGAAAGAATATTACTATTCTTTGTTGGAAAGCAAGTTGCTCAAAGAATTTTTTCTTTTTCTTTTTTTTTTCGCCGAAAGTTGCTCAAAGATTTCGACCATTGGAAAAATCTTCGGATAATGTCCTTAACTTCTTAACGTGTAGAAGACTTTAGGTTATTTTGGACCATCTAGATCGATATAGTCTTTTTTTTTTTCCCCGTTATAAATCTAGATCTATAGTCACCATCAACTAATGAAATTCTATTTAATAATAAAATTATAAAAAAACTGACTAGCAGCATCGTTATTTCCAAAGCCATTCTTTGTCAAAAAAAAAAAAAAAAAATCCACTAATGACCAATATAGAAGGCAAGTTTTCCTTTTCTTTACAATAAGTATAGATTCACCCCCTTATTTGGTATATGTAATAAATATTGTCTAAGGACTTTAAGTTTTGTCTACTAAGTTCCAACAATTCATCACTTCAAAATATGTGTTTAATATGCATAGGTTTTTTTATAATTGTCTTAAGTAGTCAATTTTTTTTTCTTCAATTGATTATTATTTTTCTTATTTTATAGCATTTTGTTACTTTTATTTAGATATCAATTAGAATGATAGTTTCTCAAATGATTCTTCATTGCTGTACTGCTTTGTTACTTGTCGGTCAAATAATTGTTACATATTGTTAACCATTTAGTGTATTCCTCAGGTTTGTTAGTTTCGTAAGTGGTAAATTAAGTAATTTTTTCTAAATAAAATTTCAAAAGGTTAAAAGGTAGATTTTTTTTTTTTTTTTGGAGAAAAAAAAGAGTTAAAAGTATTAATAAAGCAAAGATTATCTCAGTGAAGTTACAAATATATGACTAATACCGCATAAATACTTTATTTAAATTTAATTTTTTATATAACACTTGCGAATATTTCAATTACTAAATAATATATGATTTATTCAATTTTTTATGATATAAAATATATAGAAACAAAAATTTTGATATTAAAAAATCTAAGAAAAGAAATTAGATTAAAAATTTCTTTGCACGCATTATTTTAGTAATCCCTCCCAAAATATTAATAATTTACTCACATTTTTAAGTAAATAACAAATACATACATCTATATCTATATCTATATAATAACTAATAGCTGAAACGTTTGACTTTTTTTTGACCGCATCTCATTGCGCCACGTGTTTACATAAATTGCAGCCATGTTTACATTTTAAAACTCCCAAAGATTGTGACTTTTCATGAAATTCAATTTGTATTAAATACAATTTTTAAGAATTAACTATAAATAACACTAAAAACTCCCAATCACATTCTATTTTTTTTTTTGGTTTGTTTTAGAGACTGATACAGATAAAACGTATATATCATATCAAAATCCTTCGTATCCTATTTCTCAAAAAATTAAAAAATTCCTTCATATCCTAAACACTTCACAGAAAGAACTCCTCGATGACATTTTGAATGTCGTGCGACTTCATTGGACAAGCCCAATTTTAAATGCATCTGTTGAGGTTGTTCAAGGTGGCTGATCTGTTGAGATGCGAGCATTTGGTGTTAACAAAGGTGATTACATGTTTGAATAGTTAAAATTTATAATATTACGTGTTTATTTTAGGTGATTACATGTTTGAATAGTTAAAATTTCTAATATTACGTGTTTATTTTTAGTTTATGGGTATTTCACATTTTTGTTGCTATCTAATGATATTCTATACAATCAGGGTGCAGCAATTGACTGCATACTTGGAGAGATAGTTCATAGTAAATCCATGACAACGCCAATAGACTATGTCCAGTGTGACAGACATTTTCTGACAAAGGTATAATTCTCTTCTCTCTTAATGCAAAAACACATTCTCTATGTATACTTTTCACGTTCCCTACTAAATTCCTTTCCTTCCTCTGCATCTCAACATTTCCACCACATACTTCTTTTATCTTTTTTCTTTTTCCGATTCCCAATAAACCACCAATCATGCATTTACAAGTCCTTGGTAAAAAAATAAAAACAAAAACTTTGATTGCCATATATCCATAGATTGCAATCGAGAAAAAAATGTCTCTTAATTTCTCTAAAAAATTCTTCATTTCAGTTATGCTAAAACGAGTATTAGACTTCACCAATCTTTTTGATTTTTTTGGGAACATAGAGGAATTATATAATGGAATAAAAAAATGATCCAGTAGACAAACAGAAAATTTGATTAACTTGGAGGCACAATTGAATGTTATCCTTAGACAAGTTCTACAAATAGCGATTTCGTAGAAGACCCACAAGTTTCTTATATTTCTAAGAAAAATGAAAAAGAAGAAGTTGAAAAGAAGTTACCAAATTAATATGAACTACTATTTATACTGAAATGATTGTGACCCTTCAATAGCTACTTTTCCATTAATATGCACATTTTCGGTCAATAGATACATTTTCATTAAATATGCACATTTTTATTCAATAGACACATCTTCAATCAATGGGTATCTTTTCATTCAATAGACACCTTTAATATGTATCCAATATGAAAGGTTATGACCCTTCAATAGACCCCTTTTGGTATATCCAATATAAAATGTTATAATTTTTCAATAGGCACGTTTTGATATATATAGTACAATCTATCTTGTATGCATCTATCTATGATTCTATATATACAACACTAACTAAACTAGAGACACAACATTGAACATTCTTTCTCTTATTCATTCCCACAAAAAACTAATAAATAAAATAACATTGTTTTTTATGCCTAACTAATAAAACTTTGTACTATTTTTTAAATATCATTTTTTATAATTTCATGCATTTTTACTTACTACTCTAACTAAAAAATAATGTTTTTTTTTTTCTTGATACTCATGCAGTGGCTATTCCCGTGCATCGCATGGGTTAGCGACTAGTAACTATATATGACCGTGGTCCGTGGATAACTCAACTTTAGAATTTAGATTTCTAATTGACCCAACCCTTGTAATTTCTTAGACACTGAAATTTTATCTATTAAACTCATATTTTGTACGTGCATCTTCAATTTAACTACAGCACCATATCTATTTTAAAAGCATGTTAGTTGATTGTTTTCATGCATTCTAAAGAATATCACAAGCACAATGCACAAGAAGTACAAATAATTAACGAAAAACAATCACCCGCATAGAACCAAACATGCAAAAAGGCCAATGTAGGACACAAAAAACAGATGCATACCTATTTCTGAATTTAATTATTCTGTTTCTGCACCATCGGGTGATGTTCGAGAGAGAGCGATCATATTGGGATTAGGAACATCATCAAAAATTTCCAAATTCGGTATGTTGTCGTTTATTATTTGGAGGCAAGGATAATAGAAGAATTTATAGGCAATTTATGAATAGTTTTGTTTTGTGTATGAAATTCGTTGAAAATTGGTTGAAGGGGGAAGAGGATGTTAAATGCATCCTCCTCAAAGGTTAAGGGTTTTAGTTCATTTTACCTAAAAAAAAATAATTAAATAAGGAAAATGCTAACAGATGCCCTTAGGGTATTGGTTAACAATTTATTTAAAGAAAGTTTTTATAAAAAAAAAAAAAAAAAAAAAAAAAAAAAAAAAAAACAATTAATGTTAACAATTCATATCCTAAAATAGATTGTTAACCATTATCCTAAGAACACTCGTTAGCATGACCCTTTAAATAATAATAATAATCTGTGTTTAATTTCAAGAAATTCTAGAATTTCTAAATTTTCTATTCAGACATAGTGTTGATTTCAAGCAAGCTTTCTAAAACCCTTGTTCCCCAATTGGCATTAGTCGAGACTCTTGCCAATGAACCCTTCCCATTATCAAGATCTGATGCCAATTTGGGTCTTTTTGCCTGTGAGGGTTGAGTATTTGGGTGATATAATTGGGTTAACCAAAGCTTCCTATTTTCAAGAGCAGAGAACTATTTTTGTTGTTGGGTTTTCACAAATATAAGTTATGAGTTGTGTGGTGATAATGCTATTAGTGAGTTTTAATTTTGATTTGGAAGTTTTTATGTTAGGTTGATTTGGAAGTTTTAACAAACAAATCTAGGCTTTTGTTTGGTTGCTCAGAAGTGATGAATTTTTTGGTTGCTTTTTATTTAAATGAGTATTTTGTTGACTTTGTATAAAAATTGTATTGATTTAAATTTTTGGAAATCTAAATGTTCTTCCTATGGTTGGCTTTTTATTTTATTAATTTTTAAAAATATTTTTTAGTTTTAGAATTTTAAAAATACCAAAATGATGTTTTAGGAAATTTATCAGTAACCCTTCTAATAGAAGTTTACAAAATAACTGAATTGAATAAATTAAATAAATTTAAAAGTTAGAGAATTTAATTGAATGGAATTGAAATTACTGAACTAAATTGATTTTTAGACAAAATTAGAAGATGCAATTTATAAGTTAGCCTCTCTATTTAATTTTTTTTTTTGGTCAATTATTTCGCAAAAATATTTGAGAATTGATTGTCCTTCATCAATTTTAAGAATACCAAAATAACCGATTGTTTTGTTTTGATTTTATTTTTTTAATATTATGTTTTTACTATTGGCCCTTTGGATTTTACATTTGGTCTTATTAGCTAATTCCATATTACTATTTTATTTAATTTTTTTATAGGTTAGTTAATTTCTTTGAATCAATATAATTTTCATAATTTAATAATTGGCCTTTAGCCCTAGTCAATTAGATTTAGGTTTAATCTTATTGGTCTATATCGGTGTGTTATTCTACTTTAATGGGCACAAGCTTGTGATGAATAAAATTTCTATTGGAATCTTAGCTTCATGTTGTATCTAAGTGACAGTAGGGGAGTGCAATAAAGAAATAGGTTCAATAGGTCTCTTGGGGTGCATATGGAGATGATTGTGACATTCATGAAACGATTTAGCAGAGTCCTCGCTCCTAAATTTATTCTTATCAAAACAAAAGGAAGAGGAACCAGTTCGAGGCCCCTTAGAAGCCATGATCATAAAAGAAATAAGAAACAAATGCAAAGTGGATCGACACACGTTACACAATAAAATGTCACTCACACATTTTGTTGAAAACAAGGAGTGCAAAATGAAAACAACCATGGATAAAGTGAAAGATTACCCATAAATATGTCCAAAAAGAAATTTTAAACCAAAGGGGAACAATAGGGCTGACTGAAGCTATAGGCGATTTAGGCCACCGCCTAAGGCCCCAACTTCTAAGAAGGCCCCCAAATAGTAATAATATATTATATAATATTAATTTCTCATCTTTTTTTTTTTTTAAATGGCCCCGTTTCTCACTTTGAACCTAACATGAAGGCGAAAAAAAAAAAAAAAAAAAAAAAAAAAAAAAAAAAAAAAAAAAAACCGTGAAAACATGAAGATTGAAGGCTAATCCCAACTCCCATCATTAAAAAAAAAAAAAAAAAAAAAAAAAAAAAAAAAAAAAAAAAAAAAAAAGGCCAGTGAACTGACGTGAAGGTTAAGCCCAATTCCCATCATCTGAGGAAAAAAAAAGGGTCGTTTCTCACACTGAACTGACATTAAAGCTAATCCCAATTCCCATCATCTGAAAAAAATAAAATAAAATAAAATAAATGGCCATTTCTCACACTGAAGTGACACTATTCCCATCCCCAAATCTTTTGCTTGCAGAAGAAAAGATTGCAAAATGCAGAAATCTTTAGCTTATAGGCAGAACCGCATAAAGAAGAAACATATAAGAAAAGGCAGAAAAAAGAAAGAAGAAAAAAAAAAAAACTCTCACTCTCTGACTCTCTCTCCATCTTGATTCTAAAAAAAAACACTCTTTTTAGTTAACTTACTCATCAATCGGTGTTAGCAATAGACTTGATGTGTTCACAGAGCTTCATTTCAGGTTCTTTTTTGCTTTCTCTTCCTTTGCCTCTTTCGTCTTCTTCAGCTGCTGGGTGTCTGAGTTTTTTTTTTTTTTTTTTGGTTTGAAGAGGAGCTGCTGGGTTTTACTCTTTCTTTTTGGCTTTAGATCTTCTTCAGCTGATGGGTGTCTGAGTTTTTGGTTTTTGTTTTTGAAAATGAGCTGCTGGGTTTTTACTCTTTCTTTTTGGCTTTAGATCTTTTTCAGCTGATGGGTGTTTGAGTTTTTTTTTTCTTTTTGAAGAGGAGTTGCTGGGTTTTTGCTCTTTCTTTTTGGTTATAGATTTCTCTAGAAGCCTATCTGGCTATGAAATGGTCCAAATGACCCCTTAAAGATTTAAAGTATTGTTTTGCTTTTGCTTTTGGCTTTACACGTTTTGTTTTATTCTTCTTTTTGGCTTTACACAGTTTTTTTTTTTTTTTTTTTTTTAAAGAAATCATATTTTTAGCTGCGTTTGGATTGGGCTGATTGCGTCTGTGTCTGTGTTTTGTTTGTTTTTTTTTTTTTTTTCACGCGTTTTTCAGATTGCGGCTACTGTTCCTGCACTGTTCAATGAACAGTAGCCGCAAAGTTTGACTTTTCAAACTTTTTTGGACCAATCAGTGCACATCGTGTACTATTTACAGACTCACAAATTTTACTTTTCAGCAACTTTTTTATTAAAAATGGGTCCCACGATACTATTTATACATTTAAAAATTATTTTGCTACAGTGTTTTTCAGTTTTCAGTTTTCAGTTGTATCCAAACGGACCCTTAGTGGGATAGAGCCATGAGGGATAGTGGGCTCTAGGTTGGTCTTAGTTTTAGTGTGGATTAAGTTGAGTCTTACACATTTTGCTAGTGGGTTGGTCTTAGTGGATCCAATATTTTGCTAAAAAAAAAGGTTTAATGCTACACAAAAAAAAGAGTATTGATAAGTGATAACAAAATTATAAATTTAGAATAATTTACTTTGTATTAATATTAATTTTAATTTTTTTTGTGCAGGTTTAAAGTGTAAAGTGATCATATTAAGTAGAGCTGCAATTGTGCTTTTGATAAACCAAGTTCTATTGTTTTATACATTAAATTTATATTATTCTAGTTAAATTGTTTTTTTTTTTTATTATAGATTGTGTTTCATTTATTCATAAATATTTTTTAATTACAAATTTCTACTAGAAAATATCCATCTGGATATGAAAAACTAAAAAAAAAAAAGACAAAGAGAAGAACTAATTGAATCTCAAAAAGGAGCTATGGACAAATTTATTACTAGGAAAAAACAAAATTTTGCAGAAAATTTGAGTGAAGGTTTCATAAATGAACAAGAAATTCATCAAAAAGAGTTGGAAGATAATGAAAATATACAACAAAATGATAATAATGAATGTAGTCATGATAATGTTCAAACATGTAATGTCACCATTCTTGATAATGAAGCTCAAAATAATTTAGAGGAGAGTGAAAATATTAATGATCAACCTAATTATATTCCTACAAATATTTTTTATCCAAGTCAATGGAAAACTATTGATATAAAATTAAGAGATTTGTTAGTAGAAAATGGTCCAATAAGAGTTGATGATCTAAACTTTCCTATAGATAAGAACTCTAGACATTTTTCTACTACGCATTATATTCGAAAATTACCAAATGGAGAGAAACATGATAGAAAATGGTTAGTGTATTTGAAAGATCTAGATAAAGTATTTTGTTTTTGTTGCAAGTTGTTTAATTCATAATCTAATACAAATCAACTAGCTAATGGAGGAACTAAGGATTGGAAAAATATTAGTTCTATTCTTAAAAATCACGAAACAACCAATGAGCATATTACTAATATGAATACTTGGATTGATTTAGAACTAAGATTATTGAAGAATAAAACAATTGATAAAAATGTCCAAGAACAAATTAAGAAAGAGAAAGATCATTGGAAAAAAGTGTTATTAAGAATAATAGCGGTGGTAAAAAATCTTGGTAAAAATAATTTGGCATTCCGAGGAAAAAATGAAAAGATCTATCAAGAAAATAACGGAAATTTTTTAAGTATAATTGAAATGATTGCAGAATTTGATCCAGTAATGCAAGAACATGTTCAACGTATTCAACATGGTGCAATCCATAATCATTATCTTGGACATAATATACAAAATGAAGTGATACAATTATTAGCAAATGAAATTAAAAGTAAAATTATAAAAAAGATTAAAGAAGCAAAATACTTTTCAATTATACTTGATTGTACCCCCGATGTAAGTCATCAAGAACAAATGACTCTCATACTAAGATGTGTGGATATTTCAATAAGTCCGATAAAAATAGATGAACATTTTGTGAAATTTTTAAAGGTAGATGATACTTCTGAAAAGGTCTTTTCAATGAAATTATAAGTGCAATAGAAAATCTTGAACTTGATATTAATGATGTACGTGGACAAGGATATGATAATGGGTCTAATATGAAAGGGAAAAAACAAGGGGTACAAAAAAGAATTCTTGATATAAATCCTAAAGCATTTTACACACCATGTGGTTGTCATAATCTCAACCTTGTCCTATGTGATATGGCTAATTCTTGTCCTAAAGCTATATCTTTTTTTGGAGTAGTACAACGTATATACACACTATTTTCTTCTTCCACAAAGCGATGGAAAATTTTACAAGATAATGTGACAAGTTTAACTCCTAAGCCATTGTCACAAACACGTTGGGAAAGTTGAATTGAAAGTGTGAAAGCAATAAAATTTCAAGTTCTAGATATAAGAGATGCTTTGTTACAATTGGCAAACACAAGTGAAGATCCCTAAACAAAAAGTGAAGCTAATTGTTTAGCAACATATGAGATTGAAAGTTTTGAGTTTTTGCTAGCTATGACTATTTGGTATGACATATTATTTGCTGTTAACTCTGTTAGTAAAAATTTACAATCGAAAGACATGCATATTGATGTTGCTATAGATCAATTAAAAGGTCTCATGTCTTTTTTAAAAAAATATAGAGAAGATGGATTTACATCTGCTATGAATTCATCTAAAGAAATTGCAACCAAAATGGAAAGAGCCTATATTTTGTGAAAAACGTATAATTCGTAGGAAGAAATAGTTTGATGAGAATGTCAATGATGAGACAACACAATCCGCTGAAGAATATTTTAGAATTAATTATTTTTTATATATAGTAGATCAAGCTATTTCTTCAATTGAAAGTAGGTTTGAACAATTTCAAATATATGAAAATATTTTTGGTTTTTTATTTAATTTTGAAAAACTAAAATCACTAGATAATGATAGTTTGAAAAAAAATTGTCTTAATCTTGAATGTTTTCTCACACATGAAACTTATTCAGATATTGATAGCTTAGATTTATTTTCAGAACTAAAAGTTTTAAAAGAAGTTTTGCAAATAAATGATAACTCTCCAATTAATGTACTAAATTATATAAAGAAGCTAGAATCTTTTCTAAATGCATGTATTGCTTTCAGAATATTACTAACTATACCTATTACAGTTGCTTCCGCAGAAAGAAGTTTTTCAAAATTAAAATTAATAAAATCCTATTTAAGATCAACTATGTCACAAGAAAGATTAAGTGGATTAACCATATTATCAATTGAAAAGGAAATGTTAGTGGAACTTGAATGCAAAAATTTAATTAGTAATTTTGCCTCTCAAAAAGCAAGAAAAATAAATTTTAATTGAAAAAAATATATGAATTTATAATTAAATAAAATAAAAGGCCCCATTTAAAGTATTCGCCTAGGGCCCCCAAATTCATTGAGCCAGCCCTGGGGAACAACCCCATTATGTACTAACATTTGACAAAAAGAAATAAAAATAAAAATAAAAACTTGAGCTCAATATCAAAACTTGTAAAATCCCCAATTCCTAAACTTAAAGATATGAGTCTACATGATTTTATGATGTAAATACAATAAAATATTATGAGATTACCTTGAATTGATAAGTGAAAGATGTTGGAATCAAAAGTTCTGGTTTAACTAAAATTTGATAGTGTGGAAGAGAAAGGGTGTAGTTTCAAATGACCAAGTGAAAGCAAATTAAGACCAAATCGTTAAAATACATGTTTTAAACATGTCTGAGAATCATAATTGACCAAGTGTCTACCAAGACATTTTGTATGACCTCGGTTGGCCGAGTATCTAGTGAAAATGCATGCAATGCAAAATATAAAAGTTGGAATTCTTAGCTCTTACGAAGATACTATATAATAATTCACTCTTCACATGTAAAAATTACTTGCACAAAGATTAAAAACACAAAGAAAAACATGTCTTTGGCTCTTTCACAAAGAATTTAACATGTTTATAGATGCTTAGATCCTAGAGTTGTTGGCTCTACATCGTTTGCCATCTTTGCAAAGGAAGGCTCATGTCTTGGTCAAAACCATAGATGTCCTCTACTCCATGAAAAGTGGGAAATTTGTGCTCTAATTTATGACATGTTGGTTTCCACTTCTCTACAAGAGGGCTTAAGATGTTGACTACATGCCCCATATTCGGCCTTTGGTATGGCTGGTGAGTAGTGCAATGTCCTGCAAGCTCAGCCACTCTGTATATGCTCTCCATGGTCTCCTCATCAGGGTTAATAGTTTGATCAATGGCCATGGGGATGCGCTCCTTTTTGTTTAGAATCTTACAAAACCATGTGACCAGATGAGGGTTCTCATTTGGCAAAGTATCATCTACTGCTTTTCTACCGGTAATCAGCTGCATCAAAACCACTCCAAATGCATATACATCCGCTTTGGTGGTCACTCTTCCTGTAGCTGTTGGCAAGGAAAAGAACTCATCAAGATGACTTGCAATGGTTCAACTAGTGACATCTAACTAAAAAACAATTATTCATGGTGAACATTGGTGTCAACATACTTGGTGTGACACAAGCACATGAAGATAAAAGATTATATACGTACAACAATAACAAGTCCTCGTCTCAAATTGTTGAGTCGTACATAGATTCTTAATAAATTAGTCAAAGTCGACTATACATATATAGTGGCAAAGCCAAAATTTCAATTGAGAGGTTGGGGAAAATTAAAAAATATGAATGGAATTAATCCTAAAAATATTAATATGTATGAATCATAAATATGTATAATAATGCAACTATCATACAAAATAAAATGTAAACGTGAAATGTAATTTATTTTTCATTCCTAGATTGATTTACTTAGTGGCTCTATGTTTGTTCATACTTTTGAAATTTCTTCATGATTTTTTTTTTCAATAATTTGATTAGTCAAAATAAATTGGTGTTAAAAATATAACAATATGCTTAGAAAGTTGCATACTAAGTGTATTGATTGCTTCAAAAAAAAAAAAAAAAATTATAGAATTCAATATTTCTTTCTCTGTTTATCTAATTATTTAAATTTTGAGTTTATAACAAAAACCAAAGGTCAAATTTAAGACCTACAATAACTTATATGGGGACTTGGGTAGTAAGGATGGAGAAAATAATACTTATAAACTTGTTTAGATTAGTAAAATGAAATAAAGAGACTCGCATGGTGTCTAATGCATTAAAGTGAAGATCAAAGGATGTTTTAAAAGAATTAGCAGGTTTAAGAAGCATGGGGATTGATATGGAAATGACATAAAGGAGTGGACTAATGTGGACTTGCGGCCCAATCATTCCCGTAACACCCTCGATTCTATAAATGACAAAAATCAAGGAGCAATTGGAGTATTATGAAGGCTATACTAAAATACTAATAACACTCCTTCGTCAATGACAGGTATGAGAGATTATTTACAATATTATTTTTATACACAAATAAGAAAGTTGACTGACTTCATCAGTATGTGATTTGCTTTAATTGTGCAGATATTTTGGGAGATTGTCCAAGTTTTGAATGGCCATTTAATCACTATACTCTATCAAATTCAATTAAGACACATTGACCATTTAATAACCATATCAAATTCAACTAAGACACAAGAACATAAAATCTTAGGCTTTAGTTACCTCCATATTCTGGCGCAAGATAACCAAATGTCCCAGCTAATCGCGTTGTTAGAGAGTTCTTCCCATCAGGCGCAATTTTAACTAAACCAAAATCTGCAACCTTGGCCCTCATATCATTTCCAAGAAGTATGTTGGAAGGTTTTAAATCTCTATGAATGAAAATTTGTGGTGCTAAACTATGCAAATATTCCATTCCGCGTGCCACATCCATTGCTATTTGAATCCTCTGCTTCCAAGTAAGAGGAGAACACCCGTTCTCACCCAAATCAAACAAACGTTGTGTTAACGACCCCTGTGGCATGTACTCATATACCAAAAGTCTCTCGTTCTCATTGATACAACATCCTAAAAGAGAAACCAAATGCCTATGCCTCACTTTATTAAGGACTGAAATCTCCGCCTGAAATTCATTGATTCCTTTGCTACCCATTGCAGCAGATTCCATCCTTTTCACAGCAACCTTGGTCCCATCATGGTATTCTCCTTTGTAGACAACTCCAAAACCTCCCCTACCCAAAATGTTATCTTCATTGAAATTGTTGGTCGCCTGTTTTAGAACTTCAATCGAAATTTCAATATTCCGTACTTCAATCTTCAATGAAATTGTTGGTCGCCTGTGCCTTCTACTAACATAACATTTAATCGAGACCAATAACATGACCACAAGAAATATGATCACAGCAATAACTATACTAACAATCATCCCAGGCAAGATGGAAGTACCACTCGACCCCATTACAGCCGTATTGCCACTAGGCGATGTGCCATTCGAACTCCCTCCACTTCCAGAGCTCGGAGTACTCTTCCCAATCAAAGGATTACCGGTCATAGTTAGCTTCACGGAATCTCCAAATTTCGGTATCAACCCAGTAAGGTTATTGTTTGAAATGTCGAGAACCTGAAGGCTTGTCATGTTGGTGAAAGCATCCGGAATGGAACCCGTCAAATTGTTATCATTCAGATACAAATTCCTCAACGATGTGAGTTTTGCAAAGACAGGCGAGATCGTTCCAACGAATTGCTGCTTAGCGAAATTGATAGTGATAATATTCCCCTGTGAATCGCAGATAATGAAAGTCCAGCTAGTACAAGCATTGTTACCTGTCCAAGAATTGGCTAGTTTGATTGGATACCCAAATGCCGAAGCGATTTCGAGCAATGTGGTTACTTGGGGATCACAAGGACCTGGGGTGTTTTTACAGAAGCTATTGATACCATCAAGAGTGTGAGTAGTCACGCTAGATGGGAACTGTGGGTAAGGCCCTTGGAGGTCATTGACATCCAAGGAAACGTTTCTCAGTGAGGGAATTGACATCAGTGAGGCTGGGATGAGGCCTGTGAACTGGTTGTCTCTGAGTTGAAGATCAAACAAACTTGTACAGTTTGACAAGTCTGGGATGGGGCCAGTGAACTGGTTCTTATGTAGCCGCACTTGGGACAACTGTGTCATCGAAGACAACACGTCGATGGTACCGGACAAGCCATTTTGCTGATTGTTGAGCCAGAGGTTTTGAATCCCGGATCCTCCGAGGGATTTAGGTAAAGTGCCATCGAGATTATTGTAAGAAAGTTGGAGATCCAGAAGACGCGGGAAGGAACCAAAGATATCTGGTAAAGATCCAATAATGTTTGCACTGCTAGCATAGAAAGTGACTAAACTAGTGGCCTGCGTCAACTCGGTGGAGATGGTCCAAGGTTCAAGGCCAAGGTTTTGGCTCAAGGTTAAGATTTCTAAGCTTGTGAGTCCTTGGAAGAAACTTGAAGGAACGGAGGTGAAATTGTTGTTGTCAAGGTAGAGTTTTTGGAGAGAAGTGAGGTTGGCAAGGGAGGGGAGAGGTCCAGAGAGAGAGTTGCCCCGTAGAGAAAGAGTGGTGAGTTGGGTGAGAGTGCCAAGATCAGAAGGAAGAATGCCTGTGAGAGACTGGGAAGCTAAGTCGATGGAGGTGACACGGTTGCTTCCGTCGCAGTTGACGTTTTTCCACATGCAGTAGTCTGTGGTGGCAGACCAGCCGCTTGGGGCGGTGTCGAAAGAGGTTAGGAGCTTGGCCATGGCTGCAGAGTCATCGGCATATGAAGGAGTTAGAAAGGAGAAAATGAAGGTAAAGAGATAGATCGGCCGAACCATTTGAGATTGAGAGAGAGAGAGAGATGGGTTTGAAGTCTGGCAGTGTTGATGTTCAAAGGTAGGACTTTTTTCATTTTTTGTACCCAAGAAAGGAGAGAGATGTGAGAGGGACCGAGTGAGCCGTGTTGGAAGGGCCAAGTTACTGTTAGAATTTTTCTAAACAAAAAACAAAAAATTGTCATGGTTAGTATATAAAAATAATAAAAAGTCACCATCATTTTGATTTAGACCAAAAAAAAAAAAAGAAAAAAGAAAAAAAAGCTGTTGTTGATGTTAATGTTGGGTATGTTTGGATAGAACTTATTTTGCTGAAATTGAAAATTAGAAATACTTTAGCAAAATATTTTTTAAATGTGTGAATAGTGCTGTGGGACTATTTTTAATGAAAAAGTTGCTAAAAAGTGTAATTTGTGGGATCCATAAATAGTGCACGGGAATACTGTTCATAGTTGACTTGTCAACAATTGCAGGCTGAACAAAAAAAAAAAAAAAAAAAAAAAAAAGCAAGGCAAAAGGCGCTACAGTGCTAACGTGGATATGGAATAATCTATATCCAAACCCCACCGTTATAGATGATTGAGAGGTAAAAAAGTAATATTAGTGAATCAATTTAGAACCAACAATAGTAGATCAACTTAACTATATAAAAAATGTTGTTAATTTTTTTTTTTTTTTTATATACTATTTATTCTTTAGACCATTATTCTTTGAATGGAAGCTAGCCATGAAGACTTGAAACTTATCTTAAATTATTCTATTTCTTTGTCGGGAAAGAAAGTTGCACGAAGATTTCGGCCATTGCAAATTTCTTCTAACAATGCACCTTGACTTTGTAATTGAAGACTTTACGTTGTTTCAGACCATCTAGATCCATTAATTCTCATCCACTAATCATGCTTGAGATTGAAGACAAATAGACTCTCTAGCTTGCCTGGCAATGCTCTTAATTTGTTAAGAGTCTTATAATTTAATTAATTGACATTTTTTGATATTTTAAACAGAAATATGTGTGCAACGTTTAAATCTCCCACCACTAACTATTGATCAATATATATAAAGCAATGCTTTTGACTTGAACAAATATTATTCTAGTTGCATTTTTTACAAAATATGTTATAATTTGGATTCTCTAGGTAAGTTTTGCATAACAATTTTCATTGATAATGTAGCAATTTTTTTTTTTTTTTTTTTTTTTTTTTGCGATTAAGTGGCAGAAATAATTGAAATTATACTGCATAAAGCATTTTTAGATAAAAATCATGAAATTACATAGTACATGTTGTGAACCACAACAACGACATTAATCCTAAACAGGAAAATAATCTAACCCAAGGTCTTGTCAATTGCTGTCACACAGATAGGGAGAAATGTGAGAGGGACTGAGTGAGCCGTGTTGGAAGGGCCAAGTTACTGTTAGAATTTTTCTAAACAAAAAACAAAAAATTTTCATGGTCAGAAATTGGCAGCTAACTTAGAAGCTAACTTAGGGTCGTTTGGATACCACTTATTTTAATGAAAACTAAAAACTGAAAACATTGTAATAAAATAATTTTTAAATGTGTGAATAGTGCCGTGAAATCCATTTTTAATGAAAATTTTGTTGAAAAAAAAAGGTTTGTGGATCTCGTGAATAGTGCATGGGACCCACTAAACAGCCATAGAACGTGCTTCTCAACAACCAAAAAAAAATGCCAGACGCAAGACGCTCCTCTATAGACGCAATCCAAACGTGTACTTGACCTTGAAAATATATAAAAATAATAAAAAGACACCATCATTTTGATTGTTGTAATGTGATAGATTATTAATGATAGGTAAAAAAGTAATATTAGTAAACTAATTTAGAATCGACAATAGTAGATCAACTCAACTGATGTGAAAAATGTTTTCAAATTTTTTTTGTATATACTATTTATTCTTTAGACCATTAATCTTTGAATGGAAGCTATCCATGATGACTCGAAACTTATCTTAAATTATTCTATTCTTTGTCTGGAAAGAAAGCTGCACGAAAATTTTGGCCATTGCAAATTTCTTCTAACAATGCACCTTGACTTTGTAATTGAAGACTTTACGTTGTTTCAGACCATCTAGATCCACTAATTCGCATCCACTGATCATGCTTGAGATTGAAGACAAATAGACTCTCTCTAGCTTGCTCGGCAATGCTCTCTCAACTTGCTAAGAGTATTGTATCTTAATTAATTGACATTTTTTGATATTTTCAATAGAGATATGCGTGCAGTGTTCAAATCTCTAACCACTAACTATTGATCAATATATATAAAGCAATGCTCTTGACTTGAAAAAATATTTTTTTAGTTGTGTTTTTACAAAATATGTTATAACTTGGATTCTCTAGGTAAGTTTTGCATAACAATTTTCATTGATAATGTGGCAAAAATAATTGAAATAATACTGCATAAAGCATTTTTAGATAAAAATCATGAAATTACACAGTACATGTTGTGAACCACCAAAACAACATTAATCCTAAACAGGAAAATAATCCAACCCAAGGTCTTGTCAATTGCTGTCACACAGATAGAACTTATTAACCCCCACATGGACACAATAAACATCACATATATGAAACTCAATAGTCATCTCATAAACAAAACTAAATAACAGTCATATAGATGGCTGCTTAGATACCAATGTCACAAAGACTAGTTTCTCAAAAAAAAAAAAACAAAAACCAAAAAAAAACGTAGAGACACGTTATTTATGTGCGAGATTGAGTGTATTTTTTTTTTTTTTCTTTTACAACAATATTGAGTGTATTTCTAAATTTATTGATTAATAATTAATGTTAGATACAATCTTTAATTTTTCTTAAGAGAGATGTTACGTCTACAACATTTTTACAACAAATCAAATGTGGTTAGTTGTTATTGGTTCAAATTTCAAACTAACACTAAGATTACTTTTTTGTCCCAATAATAACAACTAATAACAACTTGCCACTTAAGATTTGTTGTAAAAATGTTGTAGACATATCATTTCTCTTTTTTTAATCTATGTTAGAGAGTAAATGATTTTCTAGCAGACATGTACACACAAGAGGATGGTCCAAAAAAAGATAGATTTTTCTATCCGTGCGTTTTTCTTTTTCTTTTTAAATTATTAAAAAACCCTCAGCTATTTTTATTTTCCTTTCGACCTTAAAAGATAGATTAAATTAAGTAATGTTTCGCACAGTATTTACACTATTATATTAGATATTTATGTGTTTGTGGATATTATGTGAGAGACTTTGCATTGGTCCAAACCGAAGAGTATTGTTTTGGAAAACAAGTTGCTCAAAGATTTCAGCTATTGGAAATCTCTTCCGATAATGTACTTGACTTTTTTATGTATAGAGGACTTTAGGTTATTTTGGATTATCTAGATCAAAAGTCTTTTGTTTTTCTGGGTACTAAATCTTTATCTACAGTCACCATATACTAATGAAATTCTAGTTGGTAGTAAAATTTCCATACCCATACTTTGTCCAACTAAAAAAAAAAAAAAAGAAAAAAAAATCCGTTCATGAGTGATACAAAAGGCAATTTTTCCATTTCATTAAGTCTAGATTCACAAAAAAAAAAATAAATAAATAAATAAATAAAAATCTTAAGTGTTTCTAATTCAATTAAAAAATAAAAAGCCCTACCTTGTAGCTGAATTGATACCTCCCTACGTACAAAGTGCTTGAGGGTCTAGGAGAGAAAGAGTTTGAGTTGCGGAGTTAGCAACATGTTGTAATTATTTCTCAAAAAAAAAATAAATAAATAAATAACAAGATTACAAATAGATTATACAAATTTTATAAAAGTCCCACTTTTTTTTTTTTTTTGAGAAACATAAAAGTCCCACTTAAATTCATAAGTGATTCTAATACAATGTTATACATTTAAAATTCTTAATTTATTAAGTTACTCATACTTTCTAGTAAATAGCAACTGTGTGTATGTGTGCTTTGGTCTTAAATGTCGGTGTCGTCCTAAAGATTGGCCCTCCAAAGAAAAATTTCTGATCCTATTGGGAAAATTAGGTATTTGATGACTTTTGTGCCCAATTTAGTATCGAGACCATTCATGGGTAGAATATAACTATAAACTCTTTTAGCCGAACAATTGACGGCAGCACTACCAAAATCAAAACTGATAGTGACCTACTTGAAAGCCAAACATCATCAACCTCACGTTTATAGCCAAGCCCCCTCTGACCCACAACAAAACTCAAAGACCGCTGCTACTCACAATGGAGATATTTTCATATGCAAGTATATGAAACATCCCTCTCACTCACATGTGAGCCCCCACAAAAATCCTACCTCATAGCAAATAACCAATGCTAATTCACAAATCACTTTTTTCATTGGTTTCATCATCAATCTAGTTGTAAAGTGTCTTAGCACTATGTGGATCAATCAACTTTAGATCTCTAACTGACCCAACTTTGTATTTTCTTAGAAACTGAAATTTAATCTATTCAGCTCATATTTTGTGCATCTTCAATTTAACTACAGCGCCACATCTATTTTTTAAGCATGTTCATTTCATGTGTTCTGAAGAATATATGACATGCACAATGCACAAGAAGTAAAGATTAATGAAAAACAATCGCGCACATATAAACAATCATAAAAAATTTAAAAATAAAGTCAAATTAGGACACAGAAGAATTGGGATTAGGAACATCATCAAAATTTTCCAAATTGGTTGTCTAGTCGTCAAGGGATAGAGTTAGAAAATTGTCATTAGGGGGCCAGTCAAGACTAAATAATCATATTAATTCAAAAAAAAAAAAAATGTGTGTCTCTATTACATAAATGTATGACCTCCACTATTAAATTTTCAAACATCAATTTCAAGATTTGCTTCTCCAAATGTCATACACAAAGACAAATAGCACTTGATGCGTTTATCAAACCAAATTCTACCTAAATCTGGTTGTTTGAGTATGTTAGTATGACATATTAGATTAAAATAATGAATATAGACTATAAATTAGTTTTATAAATAAATGAAAAAAAAAAATCATCAACCTCAAAATAAATAAATAGAAATTCAAGTTTGATTGAAATGGATAGAAATTGGAAGCAAAATAGAATGAAAAAAGAGATGAAGAAACGGAAGTGTGAAAAGATTGAAGACAGTAAGTGTAAGACTATGAGAACATTTGCATAAGTGATGAGGTCTCTTGGAAGGTGGCCGGAAAGTACAACATTGGTAGGGGTGGCAAAATTGGACACGACTCGCGAACTCGACACGACACGAAATTAGTAGGTTATGGGTTAAGGTTTAATGGGTTAATGTCATATTCGAGTTGACATGATTAACCCGTTTAATAAATGGATTGGGTTAGTGTCCGTCATATGAAACCCGTTTAACCTGTTTGACCCGTTTAATTAAATGGCATTTTACTAATATACCCTTCAAAACCTAGGTATATAAAGTTATAAACTTATTAGTTGTTGTGGTTTATTTTCTTTGACATATTATGATTAATTATTTATGATATTGAAATATGCTTTAGTTTTAAATGATTATTTGTGATGTAGTTACTTGTTAGTTCTGAATTTTATATTAAAAATATTTATTTGTTTAGATTTTCATAATTCATACCAATTTGGTTAATACTAAAATTAGTTGTTTTTTTTTTTTTTGGATGAAATCTGATAAATAGGTCGACACGATTAACCCGTTTAATAAATAGGTTGTGTTCGGATTGAGGAGTCTTGACCTGTTTAATAAATATGTCAGGTTAGGGTTGACCTATATAGTCAAATACTCACGAGTTGACATGACACGAACCCGACACGTAAACACAAATTGCCACCCCTAAACATTGGACAATATATATTGAAAAGGCGAAGTAATTTCTTTATTGTAAAAGTGATTAAAATCATAAAACTTATGAAAGTTGTGGGCTTGTTAACGTGTTGGGGGAAAACAGGTCAAAGTAATTAAGTATATTTGAATGAAACAAGAAGTCAAGGACATAGGGGGAGGGGGGGGAGAAATTTTGTAGAAGCTATTTTTTACTGGCTATAAAATGTAGCTTCACCCCTGGTTGTCATTAATTATTTGGAAACAAGGATGATAGAAGAATTTTTTGGCCATTTATGAATAGATATTTTTTTTCCCTTTTGTTTTTTAATCTATCACAGCCATTTATGAATAGTTGAAGGGAAAGGGGGTGCTAAATGCAACCTCCTTAAAGTTTAAGGGTGTTAGTCCATTTTACCCCCCAAAAAAAAATTTATTATAATTTTTTTTATATAAAAAAGAATAATAATCTGGGGTCAATTCAAGAAATCCCATAATTCCGTAAGTTTTCTATTCGACTTAGTGTTGATTTCAAGCAACCTTGCTAAAAATCTTGTACCTCGACTTTTAAGATAAATCTAGAGTTGTAGAATAAAATATACATACTTCCTCATAGTTGTTTAAGTGTTTGGAGAAAAAAAAAATACTATATGATAGTGTATATAAAAGGGTCTTATAGTCTATGGTCTTTATCTCATATATATATCCATTTGATGGAGATACAAGCTATATATATAGGCTAAATTAAGGTCCCTTTTAGATTAAGATTTGTTCCATTACTATTCTTCCATCAAGGAGTTTAAAACTTGTAATTTCAAGGTGTTTATTAACCAAAAGTGTTATACCAATTGAGAGTTACCTAGAAATTGTCATTCATCGTAATGTCTTTCACAAATAAAATTCTTATGACTTGAGTTTTCACTTATCACTTAAATGTGGGTCACAAAGTCTTCTCAAAATCTTATGTTCTCCCACTTGGCCCACGTGACATTTAAATAACTTGATAAGTGATATTCATTTAATATGGCTATGATATTACCCATGTCAACTAGTTGTGAAATGCTCTCACTTAAATAAAAAATCCAATACATGCATAATGGCGGTAATACCCTTAATTGTAATGAGTACTTCCTTCTATGTATTATAATATATGGTAATCCTTATATGAGTAATTTATGAGCCATTAATTCTTTATGAATAGACTACTTATCAGTCATTCGGGTTCTCCTTTATACATCCCCACAAATATATCATTTTTATATATATCCACAAATATAATTAACTTAATAAATATACTTTATGTGCACAAGATAAAAATCATACATTTTCTTCTCCAAAAATAACCAAATATGTGTCAAAAACATAAAATAACAAGAGAAATAATTAAACACCAAATGAGCTAACAAGTTCTGTATGTCCAAAAGACTTTTATACTGCTTTGCCAGCAAACATTTAGTTATGAAGCTAGTACATTTACAACTTCTAGGTATACAAATCAATTTAACACATAGCAGTGTGAGTGAGATTAAGGAAGAGAGTAGTAGTACAAACGAGATCATTGAGGTCAACAATCATGGATTGGTACGTACGGAAATGATCAAATAAGAGTTTGAGGTAAGTAGTTTGTATTCGTTGGATCTTAACTTGGAAGATAGCATGTATGTTGGTCTGGGGAAGAGTGAGTCAAGCATGGAAGTGCTAGCTTGTATGTTAAAAATTTTTGTCGTAGCTGTTTACAAGTATTTCGAGTCCATTTGGGAACATCTTATTTAGTTGAAATTGAAAACTTTTTGTTAAAAGTACTATAGATGGGACCCATGAAATAGTAGAAAAAATAAGCTAAATAGTAACAAAAATAAACAAAATAGTAAAAAAAATTGGCTTTTTAAGCCAGTACCAAAAGCAACCTTTGTGTATGAAATCAGTTAAAATATTAGTTGAAGGGGAAAGGGGCGTTAGTCCATTTTACCCCCCTAAAAAAAAAAAAAAGAAGATTTATTAGAATTTTTTTTATAACAATAATAACCTGGAGTCAATTTAAGAAATCCTAGAATTCCTAAATTTTCTATTGCTTAGTATTGATTTTTTTTCTCAAAAAAATAAAAAAAGCTTAGAGTCTATTTGGGAACGGCTTATTTAGTTAAAACTAATATTTTTTTTTTTTTTTTGTTGAAAATACTGTAGATAAATGTATAAGATAATTGAAATAGTACAGTGAAACCCATGAATATTTTAAAAAAGTGTTGTAGGATCCATAAGTAGTAACAAAAATAAGCTAAATAATAAAATAAACTAACTTTAAACCCTAATCCCAAACATTACCTAACCCCAAACATTACCTTAGTGTTGATTTCGAGAAACCTTACTAATAGTGGCAAAGTCAAAAATTTTTCTAGGAGCTAAACTAAATATACTCATATTCATTTTTATTTTTTCCTTTTATTTTTTTGAGAAAAAGAAGAAAGGAGATATAACCATATTCTTAAATAAATAAATAAATAAATAAAAAGGCATTATTGTACAAGTTAACTTTAACTCTTCAAAGGCCCATAGTTCGGCATTTTGGGCCCAGAAGGCATGATTGCAATTTTTGCGTTTGGTCTCGTATTGGACCATCAAGCAATACAAAAACACGGCCAAAATGGCCCATTAGCATTAATTTTTGAAATATTTAGCAACAGAGCACTGTTTCGGAAATAATTAGGGAAATACCACTTTTTCGGGCCCTATAGCGGCGTTTTCCTGCAAAATTTTTTTATAAGTCCCATAACAGGTTCAAGGGGCCCTATAGTGGCGTTTTTAAGCCCTATAGTGACGTTTTTGGGCTCTATAGCGGCGTTTTCCTGCAAAATTTTTTTATAAGTCCCCATAACAGGTTCAAGGGGCCCTATAGTGGCGTTTTTTAAGCCCTATAGTGACGTTTTCGGGCCCTATAGCGGCGTTTTCGGAAAAAGTGGTACTTCCCTAATTATTTCCGAAACAGTGCTCTGTTGCTAAATATTTCAAAAATTAATGCTAATGGGCCATTTTGGCCCAAAAACACAGCAAAAACCATTCACTCGTGTCCTTAAATTAACCGTACATTTTTTTTCCATAAACCCAATTTTGCCCTTTTTCCCTGAACACTAAATCCAACGCTTTCTCACCTTTCTTTGTTCCACCGCCAGTTCTCTCTCTCTCTCTCTCTCGGCACTCAAAAGACCTTCAAACTCATTCACATTTCACAGCCTTTTTTTTTTTTTTTTTCCTTTCATTTTCTTTTCTTTTTGGGTGAATTTGGGATTGTATTTTTATTTTCTTGAGATGATCTGGATGTATATGCTTGGCTTGTTCCTACACCAGTGCTCTTCCTCTCTCTCGGTACTCAAAACTACTTCCAAAAAATCTCACCCTTTTGTTTTCATTTTCTTTTCTTTTTCGGCGAATCTGGGATTGCATTTTCTTTTTTCTTGAGTAGATCTGGATTTATGGGTTGTGTTTGAGTAGCAAAGTCCTTGAAAGAGTACTGTTGGTGTTGTGTTTGATGTATTGTGATTGGTCTAGATGTTTGATCAGAAAATACGTTAAATTCAGGAAGAACGAAGAGATAAAATTAATAATATATTTTGTACTTTTTGGAAATTCACACCTCAAACAGAAATTTTAACAAATTGCCAAACACTCAGTTTTTATTTTTTATTTTTTATTTTTTTTATTTTTAATTTTTAATACTGCTTTTTAAAAATCTCAATTTAATAACACACATTTTGAAATTGCATTTTTTTTCAAATAACATAATATAAAAAAGTTAAACCAAACTCGCTTTAAAAACTATTTATAATGGATCTTGAAATAATTTTTTAGCATTTTCTTTATACACACCGTTCAACAACCACTCAAAAACTCATTCCAATATCATTCATTATAATTTAAGATCACAATTCAAAGGAAGCAATATTCCTTAAATTCAGATCTTTGAGATATTATAAGGGTGAACATCTGAAATTTCAATATTTTAAATAGAAAATTGTGCAGTAGTCTCCAAATCTTACATATTTTTTCTCTTAAAATATGCATCAATTGTAGATTGTTTTCTCATTAAATTACCCACATATTAAAACCTGAATATTGAATTTTACATAGTAATTATATAGCCAATCTGGGTTACCAAAAAAAAAATATATATATATATATATATAGCCAATCTATTCACTTAAAAAAATTGTAAAATATTGTTTATATTCAAAAAATAATAATAAAAGCAAACAACTTTGTAAACTTGTTTTTATCTTAATGCTTCAATAGTTTATAATTACACGTACTAAAAACAATATTTGTTTTCTAAATTTGATTTCTTTTTTAGAAACAATAAGTTAGCTAGACTAGTTTGATAACCTTTACTGAAAAGTTAAATATAATATAAAATAATAGAAAAACATGCTAGAGCTACAAGCCACTAATCTGTTATTGTGAATGATGTAGTGTCATCTACAAGCTAAATAAAGTAATGAACACTTCTTTTAGAGAGATACTTTATCCAAATAGAGAGAGATATCGGAGGCAACAGATAAAACAGAATACAGAGAAAGAGAGACACACCACTTTTTCGAAGATAGTTGGCCATTGGTTGTTGATTCACTTGAATGGAGGTTGGAGTGGAGAAGACAACAAGAAACAAAGCCAATTGTTGAGTTGTTGCGGTGTTGAGACTGCGACGGCGGCAACCAATGTACATTAGAGATTTTTATTTTTGCTATTTGGAAGAGCTAATGGGCCAAGGAATAGACCAGGTTTTTTGTGGGATTGTCTTAACAAATTTTAAGATATGTGGGAAACAGTCTAAAGTCTAAACCCATAACATTTTTTTTTCTCAAATTCTAGGAAGGGCTAATAAGTTAATTTACAAACAATTTAGATATAATTTTTCAAGTTTATAAGGTAGCAAATGAAATTTTCAAAAAGCTAGCAGTGCCATGGTCCCCCTAGCCTGCCTCGACACTGCTCCATGACAACTTGCTAAAGCCTTGTACCTCATTGACATTAGTTGAGCTCTTGCCTATGGATCCTTCCCACATTTAGGTCATCTTGCTTATGGGAGTTGGCCTATTGGATATTTGGGTGATATGATTGAGTTAACCAAAGCTTACTATTTTCAAGAGCTAAAAACAATTTTTGTTATTGGGTTTTTACAAATCTGGGTTGTGAGTTACTTGTTGATGATGCTATTACTGGGTTTTAAGGTTGATTTGGAAGTTTTTAACACAGGATTTTTGTTGATTAGATGCTATGGCTTTCTTTGGTTGCTTAGAAGCGATGAATTTGGGTGGCTATTTTTTTGAATGTGAGTAGTTAGTTGAATATATATGTAAAAATTCAAATTGATGTAAATTTAGGGAAATCTAAATGTTCTTCCTAAATTGAGAGAAAAATAATCTTTTTTTTTTTTCAATATTTTTTAATAATATTTTTTAATTTCAAATTTTCATAATACAAAAATTACATCATTTTGGGACAATTATCAGCAGCCTATAATGGAAGTTGTGAGGACACAGTTTGTAACGACCCATAATAATGTTGGGTTCGCACATAAAAAGGCCCAAACAATATCATTTGTAGAGCGTGGGTTTAAAAGGCTAAGCCCTGGTCACCGGACGATGGTTTTTTGTGGTGTTCATACATAATTACATTGTATTCGCTCTAGGAGTCTTTCTCCTGGAGGCGGGCTGAGAGGCTCTAGTTTTTGGCCATTTTTCCCAACCACTCATTCCGGATTGCTTGTTCCTCTTTTTATATTAGTCTGCACTCCTTCTCCTTCGTCCACGTGTAGGATCGATTTTTCCACGACTGATACTTGTCCCATTAGCCTATACCCAAAGTGGTTGGGGGTGGTTGTAAAAGTTGAAGAGCATGGCTCTGTCAGGTGCAAAATGCTTTATTGCAATTTTGGCAGCTTTTTACTCGTGCTGTTCCGCACTGTGATCACTCTTCCTTTTAGGGGCATTTATGGCACGCCGAGCAGGAGCTCATCCTCGGCCATTTCCTTAGACCTTCCTCGACTCTCATGGTGCGTCCTTTGCCCTGTATCTCCTCGGCGCAGGCCTTGGGCCTTAACATGAAATGGGCTGGGGTCACAAACTTCCTGGCCCCACAGAAGTTGATAGAATAACTAAATTAAAGAAAATTAAAAGTTAGAGAACTGAATTGAATGAAACTCAAGTTACAGGACTAAATTAATTTTTATGTAAAATTAGAAAATGCAATTTATAATTTAAACTCTCTTTTTCTAGTCAATTTCTCTGTAAAAATATTTGAGAATTGATTGTCCGGCATCCATTTTGAATCTTTAATATAGAGCAAAAATTCAATTCTTTGCAACAACCAAAACACTAGATCACCCCTTGACCAAGAACTCCACTAAAAATTTCAAACCCTTAAATGAGCCAACAGAATTTACTGGCACCCCTTCCGTAGCCTAAAACCACCAAATCATACAATAGCCACTCCACTCAATTGAGCGATCTTGATTATAACCCAAATACGAAATTCCCGAAATATATATTACAACTGATAATTTTTTTTTTAAAAAAACAACATATATATATTGTAGAGAGGGAAAATTCCCGACCTATGACAAGCTGACACGTCACATTACCAAGTCCACAAAATACAGCCAATTACAGAACACCATGTATTGCTGCTAGGTTTTGCTATCACTATTCAGAAGCCAACAGAAATTTGCCAAGTGTCATGCAAGAGTCAATCACGCATTAGCGCACGTGTAAGCAATGACTCAAGCAGCCTCGCACGTGTAAGCGATGACTCAAGCAGCCTCGCACGTGTAAGCAATGACTCAAGCAACCTCGCACGTGTAAGCGATGACTTAAGCGGACCAATCAAGCTGTGACATGTGTCACCAATCAAGCTCCGCCACGTGTCGCTCACCCACCCCAAAACTCCTATAAATAGAAGCCTTCCTGAGACATTTAGGAGGACGAGGATTCAGAAGTGAAAAAGCTCTGCTGGAATCAAGCCCAGAAGCCTCCAGGAACTTCAAGAACTTCAACCCCAAAACCGGAGAACATTCGAAGCAGAATCATTCAGATCATCTGCCTAGATCCTAAAGTTTGCGGGAATCAAGCTCAAAGGTCCGAAAACATCAACAAATCATAAATCAGTGAAGCTCTACGGATTCAAGCCTCTAAAGCCCCGAAGAACTTCCACCACAAATCTTCAAATACAAAGAACATTCGAAGCAGAATCATCCAAACTATCTGCCTAGATCTCAAAGTTCATTGGAATCAAGCTCAAAAGCCTCCAGAAACCTCAAACAACCACAAATCAGCGAAACTCCACGGATTCAAGCCTCTAAAGCACCGAAGAACTTCCACCACAAACCTTCGAAGACGAAGAACACATGAAGAACACACGAAGAACACAAAGAACACGAAGAACAAAGAATTTCTAACAAGCTCATAGCCAGAGATTCATTGTAATTCTGTTCCAAAGATCTTCGATCCATTCCTCAACCAAATTGAAGGATATCTTGTGTTCAAAACAAAATCACATCATCACAAATCCAATCAACAAATCTTTTAAGGAGATCGAATCAGAGGATAACTCTTTTGTAATCACAGAGAATTGTACCACACAATCATCAATACAAATTCGCATTTGTGAAACTATTTTACTTGTTCGACTTTATTTCCAATCGAGAAATTTAGTCGCTTACATATATATATATATATATATATATATATATATATCAAATCAAAATTCTCACCACTACTGCAAGTCTGCAAACTTTATGAGTTATGACCATGGGGACGATTGAAATTTGATGTATTTCAAGCCTTTCGAGGTCATGAAATTTGAAGGTTGCGGATTTTTCAATTTGAAAAAAGCCCACTCAACCCATTAAAGCAAGAAGATTCATCTGGCCCATTCAAACTTCAAACACCCAGTCTGATTTTGACTTGACCCATAAATCCTGTCTTAGCTATACTATACAGTATACACATAAGAAACGAGTAGGCAGTAAGAAAAAAAAGGGAACAATAGGTGGGAAGGCCACACAAGAGACAATAACATTGGTAACGATCTTGCTGATGAAGAAACATCAAGAACAACCAAAAACTTATTGCTAAAAGTGAAAGTACAAGTGCCAACAAATGTTACTACAATACTAGAGCGCTTTAAGAAGAATGACAAATTACAATTTACCCATATGTGGTTTGGCTAAAATTTAAGTTGCCTACTTGTGGTTTGAAATTTAACACTTTTCCTGCCTAAGGTCCACTCCATTAGGGGTTTGCAACCTACCTTTGGACTTTCTCCATTAAAAACACCAAAAACATAACAAAACCAAAGAAAACAAAATCAAAGAGTGGCATTGCAAAAATTTAGAAACTTTCTCAAGAACTTCAATAGAACACAAAAATTATCCAATCGCAGTTGTTGCTAACACTCTCTACAACAATTATACACATCCAAAACCTACTAAACTTGTATACAAATTAGAACAACACCACAACTGAACAAATCAAACAAAAAAATAATCACTAATCAAAGGTAATGGATGGAAAATTGGAGGTAATCAGTGAGGAACAATGAAATGTGAAACCCCAACCCCACTTCTCTGTTCTTTCCTCCAACCCTCCATATTTTCTCTCAACAAAACAACAAACACGTTGAAAAAATACCGTTACCATCTATCTCTTCTCTGAACAAACCCACTTAAAAAATCCATACTTTTTACATCATCTAGTGATCTACTTAAACGAAAACAAAAATAAGAAATGAAATAAGTGAGTTCTAGAAATATATCCAGCAAATGTGTGTGTTTTATACCCATCAAAATTAGAGCACTCAAATAGAACTCAAGAAATTCCAGGTAGTCCTTGTAATACATTGTGCTCCAAATCTCAACTAACACTATTTAGGATGAGATGGTGAAGATGGTACCACCTCAACACAACCCACATCACACCCCTTCAACAGCACAAATCTAACCTTCATTTTGTTTCCCTTTCAAATGCTAGACTAGAGAGAGAGAAAGCAGAGATAGAGAAGGAAAAAGCTTAAGGTGAAAGGTGGAGTAAGGAGGCCCACCATGGGTTTGGGTTGGCATGAGAGAGAGAACTTAGGGTTTAACAGATCTGGGGAAGCCACAGTTGTTGGTGGCCGTGGCGATGAACAATAGAGAACACGCCTTTGAGGCTTTCAGCCATGTCTGATGCAGATTGTTCAGGTCCCAAGTTAGCTTCCTAACATGGCACAAAGAGAAGCACATGGGGGAAGACTTGTTGCCATAGATGACATGTATGAACGCGATGAGGTTGCATACAATGCGCAATTAAAGGCGTTCTTTCAACGAAAAGAGGAGTGGTTTGATGCGCTTTCAAAGCAGCTCACCGCCTTAGCCATTGGAAATTGACCTCAAAACTATCATCCAAATCCATGTTATGTGGAGGAGGAGGAGGATCTCAATATCGAGGAGGAGGACTGCAATATCAAAGAGAATAATGAATACATTGAAAAAGTTTGTGCAATAAATTGGGATTATCCACCAATTATGGTGACTATCTTGAAGATTTTAGTTAAGGAGACAAGATTGAGCTTGATAAAAATAATGTCATATACATACATGGTGAGCCCATAACTCACATAATTGATGAGACTTTTGACATTTAAAAACAAAAGGTTATTGATTTTACTGATTACAATCATATGTTGGTACAATTGGTTTGTTCAGTTGTAGATGGGTTCTCAATTGATGAACGAAGTTTCAATCTGCTAAAGCTTGAACTTGAACACATTAAACAATATGATTTCATTGGGGTGGATGAGCTTCTCTCAATTTTTTTTTGATAATATAGTTAAAATTAATTTGGAAAGATTAATGGAAAATGTTATTGATCCCTTCTAGGAGGATTTAATTGAACAAGAATTGATAGAGGTCAACAAGAGGTGTGAATGAGTGATTTTAAGTAATCATTGTAGAGGAGGTATGAAGTTTATGGATGTGTACATGGATTCTTTTTTAGTACTTGCTTCATATATCCCACCATGGCAAAAGATTTCAAGAATAAAAATTCGTACATTAAGATTTATTGAGTAAGAAAAGATTGATAAGTAGCATATTGATTTGTCTTGTCGTGCATAGAAAGATAGGATGGAGAGGATTATTCGGGGTTCCAATTGATCATGGAAGATTGCCACAATACTCGAGGACGAGTTTTCCCCAACCCCGAGAGAATGATGTAGATTGGTTAAGAGAGAATAAATATTTTAATATTTTATATTATTTTCTCTTTCCTAGTGGAATTAGGATTTATTTGCTTTTACAAATTCAATTAAAATCCTTTTCCTAGTTGAATTAGGATTTTAATTGTTTTCCTTTTCCTAGTGAAATTGTTTTTTCCTTTTCAAGTAAAAGTAGGTTTATTATTTCTTTTACTAAAAGGAGTAGGAGAAATTCTATTTCTATAAATACTCTTTATAAAGAAGTTGATTATTGTTATGTGTTTATTAATAAAAACTTTTTAGAGAGGTTTTCTCTATTATTTTGCCTACTAGCCTAGTGTTTTTATGGAACTTAAGTTTTAGGAATAATTGTAATAATTGTGTGTTACAGATTCTGCTTCTACATGCTAATGCGGCATCAATGTCCTATTTGGCTGTGAGAGAGAGAGAGAGAGAGAGAGAGAGAGATGGCCACATACCACTATTTGGCAAAATATTTAGTATTTTACCATTGTTTGAGAAATATTTTGCAATCTACCACTTTTTTGGAACTCGAGTTTCACAAACTCAAGTTTGGCAAGTTACTCAAGTTTCCAAGTTTTAAAAAAATGGCACCTAGAACTCGAGTTTCATAAACTCAAGTTCCTTGTACATAAAGTTCAATAGACTTAAAATTTCTTGTTTACACAGTTTTATTAGCATGCAAACCAACATTGATTGACTTTGTGATGTTGTCCCTCTGCTTCATGTTTAGCACCACTGCCAACTTTATTTGAATAATTTTCCTTTCCAATACCTTAGATAAAAGAGTGCAAACCAACATTGACTGACTTTGTGATGTCATCCCTCTGCCCCATGTCCAGCACCACTGCTAGCTTTATTTGAATAATTTCCCTTTCCAATACCTTAGATAAAAGAGTTAGAAAGGCATGGAAAGTATACTGATGTAATGTGTGGTAAGTGATTTTTGTTTGTTTATTTGTTTTTTTTTTTAAGGTAAATAATGTGTGGCCATGTGAGTGCTATGGGGAATGGTGTTTTTCTTACATGGTAGGTATTCAAGTTTTTGAAACTTGAGTACCATTTTAAACTTGAGTTTCACAAAATCAAGTTTTAAAAAAGTGGTAGATTACTCTATATTTTCTCAAATAGTGATAAAACATTACATATTTTTCCAAATGGTGGTATTTGGCCATTTTGACCAAGAGAGATGGTTAACTTGTGTGTGAGAGAGAGATAAATATCTTGTTGGTGCAAATTGATATGAGAGAGAGAGAGAGAGAGAATAAAAACATCATCTAAATTGCCAATTTCTATGTTAAATTGAAGTTCCTGAACCAAGTTTTTATGATTTTTACAAATTCAACTCTTTGATCTTGTTTCCTTTGGTTTTGTTATTTTATTTTAATGTTTCTAATGAGTCTCAGGTGAGTAAAGTGTCAAATTTCAAATCACAGGTAAGCAATTTAAATTTTGTTCAAACCATGTATTGGTTTGTTGTAATTTTCCCCAAGAAAAATATACCACAATGTCTAAACAATGGGTTGGAATACCTGAACCATATATAGTAGACTTCATGTTGGGAATTTACACAAATTCTTAGATTTGTTGGAAATGAAAAATAGATAAAAATAACACACGCATAAGGAAATCATATGAGACAAGAAATTACGTATATATTTCCTATGTTCATGGAGTTGTAGTGATTTAATATTTCTAAAAAAACATATATATAAGATGTGACAATACAATGTTTCTCTCAAAACAACATGGCCTATCGGCTCAAGCCACTGTTCCACAGACTAGGCTTTAGAAAATCTTCCATTAAAACCGCAGCGCTTTTATATTGAGCCAAATCATAATTTTGATCAAACACAAACTAGGCTTCACATATCCCACCACTTAATACACTTGTTGAAGGGTCAAGTATGTTGCTTTGCGTAGAGAACAAAAATTACCCACTACTTGATGTAGAGAAGTTTCACAAAGATTTAGAAGGTGCACATCAACCCTACATGGTGCATGAAGTGGAAAAACTTGATATGATAATATTTTCCATTTGCCAAGATAAGGTTATAATATTTTCAACACTAATTCCACCTATTGATTTTATCATTTCAAATGTATTTAACGGTATGGTGGAATAAAAAGCATCTTTGACGAGGAACTAGTCTGAGGCCCCTTAGAATTCATGCATGATCCTAAATGAAATAAGAAAGAAATGCAAAGTGGATCAACACATGACTTAATGGTTTGAATATGCATATAACACTTCACTAAATGGATGCAATCTAAATGAAATGAACATGATTTCATGACAAAACTATCCATTAAGGCCAATTACAAGGTTTATAAATCAATCACGTCACTCAAACGATGGTTACACAATGAAATGTCATTCACGCATCTTGTTGAAAACATGGTGTGCAACATGAAAACAACCCCTGATTAAGTGAAGGATCAGGCAAAAAAATGTCCAAAATTTACACTCACAAGGCCTCAATGGCACCAAAGGTCAAAAACCCCATCATGTACAAACATTTGACAAAAAGCAATTGAAAAAAAAAGAAAAAAAAAAAGAAAAAACACAAGCACAATATCAAAACTTGTAAACACCAAAATTCATAAACCTAGATATGAATCTATGTGATTTTATTATGTAAATGCGAGAAAATATCATGAGATTACCTTGATTTGATGAGTGAAAGATGTTGGAATCAAAGTTATGGTTAAACTGAAATTTGAAAGAGTGTGAAAGAGATAGGGTTTAGTTTCAGACGACCAAGAGAAAGAAAATTAAAGGCCAAATCATTAAAATACATGTTTGAGAATCTCAATTGACCTAGTGTCTACCGAGACATTTTGTATGACCTTTGTTGGCCGAGTGTCTAATGAAAATTCTTGCAATGCAAAATATAAAAGTTCGGACTCTCAGCTCTCATAGAGAAACTATATTAATTCACTCTCCACACGTAAAAATTACTTGCACAAAGATTAAAATCACAAAGAAAAACATATCTTTGGCTCTTTCACAAAGAATTTAATGCGTTTATAGATGTTTGGACCAAAGTAGTTTATTTATTTATTTATTTTTTAAGAATAAACAACAGAATTTTATTCAATGAAAGAATAAATTTATACAGGAACAAGGCAGTATCAAGGAGAGCCAAACAAAACTACACAAGCTATAGAGCTTTCCCACCACCTATCAAAAACAGCAGCAATATGCAAGGTTACATAAAGGAAAGCCAAAGAAAAACAAGACTATCCTACAAACTCAAGACAAGCTTCCATAATTAGCTTCCAAATATTTTATAGCATGGGATGTAGCAAACCTGGCTAGAAAAGAAGGGTCAGGGCGTGGAGTACCGTAGTGGGCCTCATTCCGCTTATTCCAAATCATCTAGCTGGTTGTGAAAAATATTGCAATCTCTGGGTCATTTTTCCTTTGCATAATTTGATCAACCACATCCACAAATGAAAGATTTGTGCAATGAGACATGGTCTCCCTTAAGCATGTGGACTTCCAAACCATATCAGAATATGTACAGTTTAGCAGGGTATGGTCTGTTGACTCCACCCCATCCTCACAACATTCACATCCATCATCAAACAAAAATTTTCTTCTAGCTAGATTTGCTTTTGTAGGCAGTATATCTCTACAAGCTCTCCATATGAAAGTTTTGATTTTATTACATACCTTGGCCGCCTAAATCGCTTTCCAAATTTTATTGCACTGTGAGTAATTGGATGATCTTGTAATTGGATCAATGAGGTTATCCAATGTGGCCATTGATGACATTGTGGAGCATGGGGTTACCACCTTGAATGATGGTGGAGTAGTTGGTTCTACATCGTTTGCCATCTTTGTGGATCTTGAGGAAGGCTCATGCTTTGGTCAAAGCTATAGATGTCCTTAACTCCATTTGAAGTGTTAGGACAAGCAGGTTTCCACTGCCCTACAAGAGAGCTTAAGATGTTGACTACATACCCCATATCTGGTCTTTGGTATGGCTTGGGAGTAGTGCAATGTCCTGCCAGCTCAGCAACTTTGTATATGCTCTCTATGGTCTCCTCATCGGTGTTAATAGTTTGGTCAATGGCATTGGCAATTGTCTCCTTCTTGTTTAGAATCCTACAAAACCATGTGACCAAATGAGGGTTCTCATCTGGCAGAGTGTCATCTACAGCTTTTCTTCCAGAAATTAGCTGCATCAAAACCACTCCAAATGCATATACATCCGCTTTGGTGGTCACTGTTCCTGCAGCTGCTGACAAGGAAAGGAACTCATCAAGCTGATCACTTGCAATGGTTCAACTAGTGACATCTAACTAGAAAATAATTATTCATGGTGAACATTGGTGTCAACATACTTGGTATGACACAAGCACATGAAGAGAAAAGATTGTACAACAACAACAAGCCCTAGCCTCAAATTGTAAGGTCATTTATAGATCATCAATAGATTAGTCAAGGTTGACTATATGTATGTAGTGGTAGAGTCAAAATTTCAGTTTGGAGACTGGGAAAAATTAAAAGACATGAATGGAATTAATTATAAAAATTATAAGATGTATGAATAATATATATGTAAAATAATACAATATCGTGCAAAATAAAATGTAAATGTAAATTTTAATTTGTTTATCATTTCTAGATTAATTTACTTAGTTGCGCTCAAAGTTTTTTCATATTTTTTATTTTTCTTCATGATTTTTTTTTCAATAATTTGATTAATGAGGATAAATTTAGAAAATAAATAAAATATAAAAGTGTTAAAAATATAACAATATGCTTGGAAAGTTGCACGCTAAATGTATTGATTGCTTTAAAAAAAAATGTAGAACTCAATATTTCTTTATCTATTTTTCTAATCATTTGAATTTTGAGTTTATAGCAAAAACCTGAAGGTCAAATGTAAAACTTACAAGAAATTATATATCAAGCTGGATAGATAGGATGAAGAAAATAATTTTCATGAACTTGTTAAGATTAGGGAAATGAAATAAAGAGACTTGCATTGCGTCTAATGCATTAACGATGAGGATCAAAAGTGTGAGTAAAAGAATATAGGCAGATTTAAGAAGCATGAGGATTGATATGGAAATGACATAAAAGAGCGGAGTGATATGGACTTGCGGCCCAATCATTCCCATAACACCCATGATTCTAAAAATGGCAAAAATCATGGAGCAATGGGAGCATTAAGAAGTCTATACTAAATTACTAATAACATTCCATCGTCAACAACAAGAATGAGAGAATATTTACAACCTTATCATTATACACAAATAAGAAAGTTCACTGACGTATCAAATTAAGAAGTTTCAGCCGACATCTATTACCTCAGTGATATGATTTTCCTTGATTGTGCAAATCTTTTTGGAGATTGTCTAAGTTTTGAAAGACCATTCATCACTAAACTCTTTTAAATTCAATTTGGCCCGGAAAGAGTATTGCGGCCAAAATGCTGAAATTTCAGATTTTTGTTTCCCTCTTAGAAGATGTGGGTGGTTTGGTTTGTATTGGGCTTGTGGTATAGAGGGAAGCAGAAAGTTCGATTGGGGCAGAAAGCTATATTGGGTTTGGCTGTGGATCTGCTGCGCTTTGGAGGAAGGAGAACATGGGCGGCGCCATGTATATTTCAGGCCGCGTTTAAAACGGGGCTATAGGACCCGGGCTTGGGCCGCGGTTAAAAAGTGCGGCCATAGGACCATCAGTCCTATAGTCACAGGTTTTAGGCCACATTAGAAACCGTGGCCTAAAAAAACGTGGCTATAGGCTATAGCCACGTTTTTTTGCCATATAGCCGCGTTTTAAAAACGCGGCCAGAGGACCTTTTTTTTGTAGTGAGTTTTTGCAAATGTGTGTAGTATAATTATCTATAATATAAATCTTACATTGATAGTACAATGTAAACATATAATCGTCATGAACTAATAAATAAAAGTATTTTAAGCAGTAATAATTAAAATTCACTTAACAACAACAATTAACATGTTCATTATATTAAGAAAAAATATGTCATATACACCTATAGTTTATTTTTGATTCTATTACTAGAACGTACTATAGACAAATTTGTAATAAGAAAACTATTTAAACCGTAAGATTCATATTTTATTTAAGGTGTATCTTTTTACTGACCCCATAGAAAGCTATATTCTGTATTTTTTTTTATTTTTTAATGATGGCAGGATCATTTAAATAGGAGAGAGCAGAGATTTATTATCAGACCAAGACATTAATCAGTTTTTGGTGTAAGTGAGAATTGAATCCTAAATCTCTTATTCAATCATTAGAGACTTTACCAGTTAAACTAACTGGAACCCACATATATATATATATATATATTATTTTAATATGCTATAACTTAGCTGAAAACTGAAAAGCATGGGAGAGGGTCAAAAATATTATAAAATAATAATTTTTTACCACACGTACATTGTCTGTCACACTCTGGTTTTGGTGTTTTTCTTTTTATCTTTTCCTCTCTCTCGAATACTGTTTTTGTAAAACTTTGTAGTTTGTATGATGTTAGTAAAAAAACAATCAATTATATTAAATATAGTGTTATCAAAGATTCTCAAAAAAATAAATATATTAGATATATATTTACTCTAAAGATAGAACAATTTGTATCTAAACTTTAAAACAGCTTGAATTTCTTATTAAAATAATAAAGCTTCAATTCAATCTTAGAGTCCAATTACTTCCTTTTGATTACGTTGCAAAACATATAAAAACAAAAGTTGGCATAAAAATAATTTTTTCCGTAACGTTATTATGATTATTTATAATCTTTTTAGTATTATGAGGTTTGAATACTCACTTCAAATTATTTATGTGCCTTGGATAAATTTTTAATAAATATTATGGGTTATTTTATTTTTTTTTTTATTTTTTAAATTATTTAATTATTAATTAAATTATTTATGATATCACTGGTCAGAACATTGGTTTGACCCCTAGTTGCACCACACAAAAATCCTCTATTCCATTTCTTTTGTTTCTACAAACTCTTTGTCTTCTAAGTATGTAAATTTCACTTTGTAGCTTTTCTTTCTTTTGTCTTTTATATTTTTACTTTTATAGCCCATGTGTTTGTTTATGTTCTTTCTTTAGTAGTTTGTATTTGACTATGTTTCTTAGTATTGAACTCAGTAAAACTGCCTCCATTTGATGAAGGTTCTTTGTTTTTCGTGACTTTAGTGCGTCATATTGTTAAATGATCATGGTGGTTGGTTTTGTTCATATTAATTTCAGAGATTATTTCATTAGCTATTTCTTGGCTTATATATATATATATATATATATATTATAAATTTGTAATATGTAATTATATTTAAAATTTTGTATTTATATATTTCTCTCTTATTCACTTAAAAAAAAAAAAAATTCTTTTTGGTGATTGATTTTATTATTTACACTTAATGGTAAATGCCTCGAATAAATCCAACGAGTAACTAATAATCCTGTTATACAGACAAAAGTAGTTATTATGCCTTTTTTGGACGAATCATATAGTCCTGCGATTTCATTAACTAATAAGATTAGTAAACGAATTGTAATTACAATTGAAACGACCGAAAAGGATATATGAATTAATATATGCTCTAAAATTGAAGATATCATAAAAATTATAAAAAGGGGGTCTCACAATTATAGGAATCGGGAATTGAATTTTTTTTATTCTTTTATTCTAGGACTTACTCTTTTATAAGATGCCATGCCGCCACTCGGACTCGAACCGAGATGCTCTAGCACTGCTTCCTAAGAGCAGCGTGTCTACCGATTTCACCATAGCGGCTTGTTCGAAATCATAATAACCCATTTTGATTCAATCGTCGAGGTTAAAGTACTTAATCATGCAATACTTTTTAGTTTTATAGGAAACATTGAAATTGATGAATAAAAGCTAGTTTTAAAAATAGCGATTGGAACATATTTTCAAAAAGAATCCTATTGTTTTTTTCGTTCAGTAATAATTTTTTATTTATTTTAGATTCATAAAAGAAATTAAAATAAGATAAATGAGACAAAAAGTGAATTCTTAAAAACTATTTTAAAACTATCTAGTTACAAAAGCTCCATTTTAGGAGAGTATAAACGAGAGGAACTCCGGTGTTAATGTAATGTTAAGTTAAATAAAATTGACACTATAAGTAAGAAATAAAATGTTGAAAAATAGAAAAGAATAAAAAATAAGGGTTATTATCGATCACAATTTCATGAGTATAGACACTACTAATTTGCATATCCCTGTATTACTACTTCGAGTTTTCACTGTATAAAGGATTTGTGTTAGTATTTAGCAACCTAATTAGATGAGGTTCAGTATTGGGTGTATCATAGAATAAAAGGGTTTCAATTTCTATCGAAATCCCACCATATTAAATATATTTAATATTTAGATATATTATATATTGATAATGATTTAGAAAAGCGATTGAGCGTTCAGAAAATTACAAAATAAATTTTAAACTTAATAAATTAGTTTCAACGACTCATTAATTGTGATTAAAGATCTTATTTATATCTGCTCTTAGATAAGAATCTTATAGAATAAATAGTCTAATAAAAATAGAAAAAGACAAAACTTTTTATCTTATTATTCAAGTAACCAAAAATAAAAACATAAACGTCTTCTAAAGAGACTTTCTAATAAAATCTTTATATCTCTATAGCTTGCATGCTACATATCTTCCATCATTAATGCCTTATGTTTAGGTATGTCATGCAACAAAATCACAATAATTGTTGAAAAAACAAATTGTTATTTTAACGGTGCAATAGCTATTGGATAATTGAGGATACTAAGGACTAGAATCCTAATTTTTATTAATTCATTTTTTTTATTTAGCAATTGATTTTTTTTTTATTTTTTTATTGAGGTTAGGGATTTTTGAGATTGAAATCCTAATTTGCAATCAAAGAAGAAGAAACAATTATCTGTTTAAGCATTCTTACAAAAATCAATAAAAGTTATCTTTGCAAAACATTCATTTACATCTTAAAAAAATAAATTTGCTAAAAATTGTGCTCACTTAAAGTTCGTTCCCAAAAGAGGTACAATATTTGTTGGATAGTACTTAAAGAGTTACAATATTTGCTAGATAGAACTTAATTTATTATATAGGTTTAATTAGTTGCTACAATTTGTATGTTATTATTGTTACATGTTTCTAAGTATACTATGCATTTATGATATGATGATTATTGTAAATAAACCGAAATTAAATAATATTTCATAACTAATAGTTAATTTTCTCATGTATCACATGAGTCAGCGACTAGTTATATTTATTTCATTATTATCTTTCTCTTATGTTATTTATTTTATTATCTAACACTTTTCTATAATTTTCTTTCTTACTTGTAAATTTTTCATCTAAAATTTTTTGTTGCATTTTTTATTTATTTATATTTTTAAGAGATCCTATTTGAGATTCAATTAAGCACTGCTGCAACTTCATTAAACAATAAAATTACCAAAATTCTCAACATGCCCTGATAAAGACAAATTCAAGTTTCAACATATAACTCAATGACTTGATGGATATAAGCAAAACAAGATTAATTTCATATGGATAATCTAAAGCTAAAATGCAAATTACATCATTTAAGTTTGATTGAAATTCATTTCAGTCCTCTAACTTAACTTTTGTGCAACTGAGTCCTCTAAGACTCAAATTTATTCAATTCAAGTATTTTGTCCAATTTTGTTAAAAATTTGCTGTTAAGTATGCTATTAATTAATTAAAAAAATTTATCACATAAAAAATCTTGAAATATTTTTAATAATTTTATAGATTTTATTTTCATGTGAAAATAATATTTTTTTAATGAAATTTTTTCAACAAAATTCAAAATTGGATAGAAGTTCTAAATTAAATAAATTTGAAGTTTAAAAGACTCAATTAAATAAAAGTAAAGTTAGAAAATTGAAATAAATTTTAGTCAAATTTAAAGGGTGGAATTTGTATTTTAGCAAAATCTAATAACAAGGTTAAGGCATAATTAACAAAAAGAAATAAAATATATTATTTTTCCCCCAGAAAAAAAAAAAAAAAAAAAAAAAAAAAAAACAAAGAGAGAGAGTTTTACCAGACTTTGGATAACGCAACACAGGATGATGTAAAGTTGAAATCTAATTTCCAATTTTGATTTTGGTGGAGAGAGTGAGAGAGATTGTTTGGTGAGTGAACGAGCAACGTGAGACAATGGATAGTTAATGCAGACAACCTATCATGTGAAAGATTAATTGAAATTTCAAACTGTTAAAAGGGAACTGATTGTCAACAATGATTTCGCAAACTCGCCACTTTTTTATTTTGATGAACTCTGGCCACATTTATTTTTTTCGTGTCGGTAAAACAACTCAGGATTTTCATTGGGTTGGTTTAGGTTTACTATAGTCTATAGGCCCATAATTATGGGTACATTTTGTAGGATGAGGAAGAGAGTGCACAACCGCCTTTGGTTTGACTAATAATTTTGGGATCCTCTTTCAATGGGGACCTTAGATAATGACTTGAGTGGCCAAAGCCTACGGCTCTTGAAATTGAGTACATAAATAATTACAAAATTTTAATTTAAATTCAAGGCAAATAATGGAATCCTATATACTATGAACCATGGAATTAAGGCCATTTCAAATTAGCAATTTAATGCAATAGAAACAGCACTAATCATTTTGTTCACTTATTATTATTTTTTTGGGGTGCCTTTTTTATATATAAATACATGAAATTATTTTTAATTTCTTTTCCTTATTCTATTTTTCATTTTCCTTTTTTTATTATTCTTTTTAAAATTTCCTCCTCTCTCAGTCTCTCTTACCCAAGCCACTCTTCATGGTTCAAACCCCGTTGGCTCGTGGGCACAAGATGTATAAGGCGAATCGGAAATAATCTCGGCCATCCATTACACGCTGCCATCATCAGCGGTTTCTCAACCAGAACAAATGCCGTGGTTCTCCGATTCTTCTTTTACTCTGGTTCCATTCATGTAGTCTAGGCCATTCATTGTGTATTCCATGCTTAGACTTACATAGGTGTATTTTGCGTTGAGTATTCCATTCATGTAACCGCTCTTTGGAACTTGTTGCTTGATAAATCAATTGTTGGGAAGATGGTTGGGACTATTACTAATTTGTCTCCAATCCTTTCATTGTCTCCTTTATTGAATCTTGATAAACACCACATCTCCTAGATCAATCATATAGATCAAAAGGATATGGTCCATCTTTATCTTCATCACTAATCATCATGGCTTTCAACATTCCAAATTAATCTCTAGATAAAAGACCAGTAAGCTCATTGCTAGAGGTCGAGAATTTGTATTTTAGAGAAAGCATCACATTTCATTTATGGTTTCCTACGGAACCGTGAAACCAATTAAATCTCAAGACAAGAACCATAACTCCAAAAGACAGGTATAAATCTCTATGTGTTATAACTAAAGTTTCTCAATTAAATTCTTCTTAAAAGGAAAACCATTATTCAAATATGTTGAAATTAAGGACTGCAACAGCCTTGTTTGTTGGTGTTGATTTTTTGCTGATTTTTATGAAGGGAAAAGCAAAGCAGAGACTCTGTTATTTTGTTACACAATAGGTATTTTTTTGTACTTCATGATTTCTTTCTCTTACACATGTCATCGACAAGGATAGATTGGTCTCAAAATTGTTCAAAGCCCTCTTACCAGACCTTTAATGGATCCAAATTGATGTAGATCATCCTTTTTATACCTTCATATCTGCTGCTCCTCATACTCTCCCTTGGCTGACTATATTTCTTTTAGTGATTTTGGTTCATACAATTCTTTCTCAAATTCAGAATTCTTCAGTAATTTTTTCCATTATAAACATTTCATCTATCATTTTTTATTGAGCAAAATAAAATATTAAAAGTACAACTGAACCCAAGGCCATCCTTTGAACTAAGTCCAAAATGCCACATAGTCTCAAAAAAAAAAAAAAAAAAAAAAAAAAAAAAAAAAAACACACACACACACACAGAGAAATACTCTCAAACATAAAATATAAGTACAAGTGAGCACAAGAGAGGCTAGCCCCGGAATTAAGCCAAACATGCCATTCAATCTCAAAATAAACAAAGAAATACACAAAATACCATCAAAAGAAAGGCTAGTAAAACAGAGCACCCCTTTAATGCATTAATTTCTTCTTTGTCCAGGTCTTTGATTATTAGGCCTTCTCTTCTTGTCCTTTTGTTTTCCTTCAATGAACCTTACTAGCCATTTAGGTTTTCTTATTTTAAACACAACATATCCCATAGCTAATCCAAACAACAAGCCACATCCATAGCCGATTAACACAGCCTTCCAACCAAATCCACTTGCAAACAATGAATCATTGTCTTCTTGGAATGCTGATGGTGGTGCTGGTTGTGTCAGCTCATTAGTGCCACATTTACTTGACAATGGAAATCCACACAATCCTAGGTTTCTATCATAGGAGTTGTTTTCAAATGTAGCAAATTGTTTGCCTCGAGGTATGGGTCCAATAAGCTGGTTTTGTGAAAGATTTAACATGGCCAAAAATGTTAGATCTGTTAGTTGCAAAGGAATTTCTCCAGTGAGGCTATTTGAAGAAAGGTCTAAGGATTCAAGTGCTGACAATTTTGCCAACGATGATGGGATATGGCCAGTTAGGCTATTATGGGAAAGGTTGAGCAGTCGAAGGATTGTAAGCCTTCCAAGTACTTCTGGAATCACTCCTTGGAATTTGTTGCTTGATAAATCAATTGTTGTGAAGATGGTCAGGATTCTTTGTAGTTTAATTTCCAACCCTTTCATTGTCACCACCACCGAATCTTGATATGTCACCACCACCACCATCGTATCTTGATATTGACTACTTTCACCCATATAATGCGGTTCATGTCTGCCTTCATCATTAATCATCATGGCATTGAAATTTTCAAAATAATTTCTTGGTAAAAGACCTGTAAATTCATTGTGAGACAAGTCAAGAATTCTTAGCTTAAAGAAAAACACCCCCCTAGTGTTATGATTTCCTATGGGTCCATGGAATTTGTTGGATTTCAAGACAAGAACCTGCAGATTGGTAAGAGCTTCAAACCAATAAGGAAATAAATCATTAATCATGTTGTTTCCGAGGTCAAGAACTTCCAGATTTGAACAGTAGATAAAAGATTTTGGTAATAGCCCTCTTAAATTATTGTCATTGAAGACAATAGTTCTCAACTGATTACCCTTTGCAAATGTATCAGGTATGGTGCCCTCGAAATTATTCATTCCCAAATTCATCACCCTAAGATAATAACTAAAGTTACCTAAACATTGTGGAATCTTGCCTTTCAAAATGTTATTAGCGATATCCAAAATTTCAAGAAAACTTACATTGCAAATCATATATGGGATCTCCCCAGTCAGTCTATTGTCATTCAGTTGAATTGACTTTAGAGATGTGACTTCCGAAATCGCTGTGGGTAATTCCCCAGATAAGCGATTGTGTCCTGCAACTAAGTATACAAGAGACTTGGCGTTTTTGATATCGGATGTAATTGGGCCATCGATATCATTGAATGAGATATCAATGTGGACTACGTTCGGTAATCCCCAGATTCCAATAGGAATGTTACCTGAGAGCAAGTTCTGATTAACTACAAAAAAACGTAAAGTGGAACAATTGGCATAGCTTGCTGGAATTTCACCGGTAAGATTGTTTTGCAACATTGCAAGCAACCACAAAGTACCTTGCTTGCACATATCTGGTGGAACTGGACCGGTAAAGAAATTCTCAGAGACGTCGATGAAACCAGTTTTAGCCCAGGAGAGAAGGTTATGAGGCAGCGGACCAGTGAAGCTGTTTCTATACATGGAAAGGTTCACAAGCTTTGTGAAGTTGCCGAACTCGGCTGGTACCTGGCCAGATAGCTCGTTTTGATATAGTTGCAGAGAAACCAGGTTAGTCAAGAACCTCAACTCGGATAGATCGCCTTCAAGATAGTTATTCGAAAAATCAAACATTTCAAGCTTTGTGAGGTTTCTTAGACCGATAGGAAGTTTTCCTGTGAATGAATTGTTGTAGAGCTCAAGCTGCCATAGGTTGACTAGGTTCCCAATCTCAACTGGGATTTTCCCCGTCATGTTATTGTAGGCAAGATCCAAGTTGGTTAGCTCTTTAAGGTTTCCAATCTCTGCAGGAATTGTACCTTGGATGCTGCAGTTTGATAGGTAAAGCCAAGTCAAGTTAGTAAGCAGCAACACCTCGTTTGAAAATGGAGAAGGATTAAAAGGATTGTCTCCGAGGCTCAGTGAAACAAGACCGGTCATGTTTTGGACTGATTTCCACGGGAAAGCCCCGGAAAATCCGCATAATTTCAGATGTAGATACCGTAATTGGCTTAGAGAGGATATTTCTGGAACCGACCATCCTGTGAACAAATTGTTGCTCAAATCCAAGTATTGCAATTTGACACAATTTTTCAAGTCGTCCATAATTGGACCGTGTAAGTAGTTGAACCCGAATGAGAGCTTTTCTAGTGATTGGAGCTGGCATATGGAATCAAGAGGAAGAACCCCGGTTAAATTTTGGTATGAAAGTTCGATTTCTGTAATGGAATCGTCGGAGTTGCAGGAGATTCCAGTGAAGTTGCATATGGAATTTCTGGATTCCCAAGAACTGAAGACATTGGTGTTTGATGTTTGAAGGGCGGATTTTAGTTTCATGAGAATTTGAAGGTCATTGGATTGGATTCCAGAGGGAAGGAGGAAGAAGCAAAAAAGGAGGATGAAAGGGTAGATAGGCGGACGCGACATGTCCTATGCTGGACTGAATGGCGTAAACTTTTGTCGGTATTATCTATTATGATCTTATTTAGAGAATAATGAATTTAAGGCTGAAGATAGTGCCATTTTATAGCAGAATGGTGGGAAGTCATGCTATTTCATCTGAAAGTAGAGAGTCAATTCGTGACATGAGAACTGGGATATGCCGTAGCTTTTTAATCTTTGTCATCTTACATAACCACCAACAAAAAATTCGCTGTATTTATTATTATTATTATTAGGGTAAATTTTATCCACACTTTTAAGGATTGGATTAATGTCAATCAGGTCCAAGATTTTTTTAAAATATCCAATTTAGTCCTTAAAACTAACTTAGTCCCTAAATATTTAGTTATTCTTTCTCAACTATTTTATGAACTAAATTGACTTTAGAGACCAAATTGATTAGTTTTGAAAAGTCTTGAACCTGGTTAATATTAGGCCAAACATTAGGAATTGAATGAAATTTATTATTATTATTTTCCCATCTTCAGTGCATTTATGATATGGCCGTAAGGACAAAAAAGATCTTGCACATTTGTGAACAATTTTCCCAAAGCATACTGGCTTTTTATCGCGGCTAACACCCTACTTTCTTGCATATAAAGGCTACTTTTTTCAGGTACTTGCTTTTTTAATAGTGTTAATTACACACAAATTATTTTATAAAGTTTTATACACACTCCAAAAAGCAACTGACATGGTGACTTCCAAGTTGGATAATTTCTTTTTGGGTATGCAAAATAGTTTATGTGCTATGGTACATTAAACAAATGCCCGAAAAGCACTTGTTAACTAGACCCCTTAAGGGGAAATTTAACTAATGCTCTAAGAACATTACTTTAGTAAATATTTTTAAGAACTTTTTATATTAAAAGAAAAAAATAACTAGGTTTTTATCAACTTTTTTATATTTTCCATAAAAGTATTATAAAAATTTTTAAAATGGTTCATTAACAAAGCACTTATTAACCGAACTCTATATATATTAAAGCTGTTTTATCCTTTTTCTTTTTTGTGGATATTACACCACTGTTATTACACCAGTGCACCCATGGCACTTTTACATTCACATACAATCAATATATATATAAAAGCAGAGACCTCATGTGAGAGTGCATGAGTCTTGCCACGTGGTACTCTAATATTACATTTAGCTTTTTTACCTTTCTTCATTAAGCTTTTTTTACTGTTACCCAATAGATCATAATAATTTATTTTTACTATTATATAAATTTAGCATTTTTTACCTCTTTTTATTATTATTATTATTATTTATTTTTACTGTTATCCAATAGATCATATTAACTTCTTTTTACTATTACATAAAATATGGGTTGTTCTTGAAAATTAGACCAAAAGTTATTCACTATAAAATAGACTACCTTTTAAAAGTAGACCAAACCTTATGAAAAACTCAAGCCCAGTTCTTACCCTACATATTATGACCCAAGTTTGACCCTTCCAATGTGTAAATCAAAGCAAAAACTCTTACCCTCTTATAAACTCTCTTCTTCCTCCCCAGGTATAGATGATAATTCTTTTTACTGTTATCCAATAGATCATAGTAACTTATTTTTACTATTATAAAAATTTAGCATTTTTTACCTCTTTTTATTATTATTATTATTATTATTATTATTATTATTATTATTATTATTATTTACTGTTATCCAATAGATCATAGTAACTTCTTTTTACTATTATATAAAATATGGGTTGTTCTTGAAAATTAGACCAATTAGACCAAAAGTTATTCACTATAAAATAGACTACCTTTTAAAAGTAGACCAAACCTTATGAAAAACTCAAGCCCTGTTCTTGCCCTACATATTATGACCCATGTTTGACCCTTCCAATGTGTAAATCAAAGCAAAAACTCTTACCCTCTTACAAACTCTCTTCTTCCTCCCCACGTATAGATGATAATTCTACAAAATCTTATTCTCATGAAATCATGCCTTCATTTTCCCCCAATTTCAATTCAATAAGCTTTTGTCTATTAATAATGTTCTATGCAATTTCTGCAGAAAATTCTCTATCAATGACCAATGCAACAAAAATATTTATAAATCTTGAGATCCCTGAGGTTGCTGAAATAATTGACAAGTGCATATTTCTGAAATTTATAATAACAAAAAAGTCTAATAAATAGCATATACTATCTCACAAAATGCCATTAACTTAATATTTTCTTTTTAAAAAATTCAATGATAGGAATGGTAAAAAACATGATCCCATACAAGAAATACCAAAAATACATGCAAAACAATTTTCATAGGAGGATTTATCTTTAAAGAATACGAAGAAAATAGTAAAGATAAAATCCATTAAATGAGATCCTTCGAAATAGGTTTGCTAATCATTTCAAATTATACTTATCATTTACGTAAAAAAATAATAATACATCATATTATTTACATTAAAAAAATAATACATATTAATTTCAAAGTTCATTGCAAGATGTGAACTGCTAGGGTATTGCAATAATAAGTAATATTGATACAACAATGGGTTGGTATTACATTTTGTGCATACTTTGTGAAAGGAATGTCAAACCACAAGTAGGATCATTTTGGTGTGCAAAATGTGAAATAAAAATAAATCTTTCTATCCCAAAGTTAGAGGCACTCACATTAACTACATACTCTTCAAATATTTATAATATATTTATCTCACTATAACTACTATATATATACAATTGCAAACTACTTCAGATATAGTTTTCAAATTGAAGTTTTTGATGCAACTAACAAAACAAATTTTGTGATATTTGATCAAGATACTGAGAAAATCCTAAACAAATCTACAAGAGATCTTGCTGAAAAATAAACCGAGGTACAACTTATTTAAATTATTGTAAAAATATTGATAGTGGAGAAGGAATCCCACATGATTTGAAAAAAAAAATTAGGAAAAAAATGGATTTCTCTACTTCATTTGACTGAATTCAATCTAAATGATGGTTTTGAAAATTACATAGTTGCTAAGATTTTTGATGCACCTTCAAATGATAAAAAGGTATGGAAGAAAAAAAAATACACAATTCAAAATGCTATATTAATTCTTTTTGCTGCGCTATTCCAAAATTAACAAAAATAAAAACATTTATAAAAAATTGTCACATCATTGAAATCAATATATATATATATATATATATTTATATAAAAGCAGAGACCATATGCGAGAGTGCATGAGGTCCTGCCAAGTGTCACTCTAATTTTGCATTGTGCATTTTTTTTTTTTTTTTACCTCTTTCATTAAGTTTTTTTATTGTTATCCAAAAGTTCATGTTAACTTATTTTACTGTTAGCTTATTAATGTCTCATTAATTTACTAAACTTACACCATACCTTTCTCTATTCTTCATGTCTTTTAGCACACCCACCATTTTAGTATTTTAAAAAAAGCAAAAAAATAATAATTAAGGACTAATAATAATAAGTAACTAGATAAGGTCTTGAAGAAAGATAGAGAGACAAAAAAATGTTGTGGATTGTTATAGAAAACGCAATGTTTCACTATATATTACCAAAATAAAAAACCTAAGATTGATAAAACATTTGAAAGAGAGAGAAAGAGGAATCTAAGGGGTTATCGCCTTTGTTATACAGGCCACTCACTATCATCAAGTCACCGAAACCCCTATGGGCTTTTTTTTTATTTTTTTTTATCCTTTTTCTTTTTAAAATTAGGGCCTTAAATATGATTTAGGTTTACAAATATGAACATTAACATGAGCATGAACATGAAGGTAAATTTCTATTCATTTTCTTGAAGAAAAAATATACTTACAAAAAATTCCAAACTTTATTAGGTAAAGAAGAATCAAGTTATAGATAGCAAAATCAACAAACAAAAAATTTTAGGAACCTAAGAGGAGCCATTACTCATTTGAAACAACCCAAAATACTCAAGGGCAAAAAAAAAAAAAAAAACCATCCGCTCCACACATCCATTGCAACTACTTTAGCTCAAGGAAAACAATATATATATATATATATATATACATACATATATATATATATCTCTTATTTTTTTTAATTTATAAATAATTACAGTATCTATGCTAACCCCGCAACTTGAACCTTTTCTCCTCGACTCCCACAATTTGAACATTTTCTCCCTTAAACCCTAGACACTTTATGTATGGGGAGGTGCCAATTCAGTTACATGGCCCTCGACATATATATCTCATTCAATAAATATAGAACTTCCTTTAAAAGAAATTTAATATGTTTATCATAATTAAGGGAAATCCTAATGGGTACTTCACTTGAGCATATGTGAAAAAGGCATATACATACCACAAATGGCAAAGGAGAAAGAAAAAGTTGTTAATCCCTTTTAACATGGTTAATTGCTTTGCCTCAATTAGTCGCCCAAACAACATACTGCTTATTCATTCCACAACCACAAATGACAATGCAACATTGGCCATCGGTAACTACTAATCTGAAAGTATAGATTTCTTTAATAGCCCTACCTTCGTTTCTTTTGGCTAATATGTCTTTACTAAATCAAAATCAAACCACAAAAATCATATAAAAATCACCAAATTAGAGTTTAAAATTATAATTAAATTTTTAAAAGAAATGTAGGCACAATTGCACAAAAATTCCATGTAACTATGTCACACTCAGGAATATTGGACCCTTTTTCCTTTGTATAAATAAGGGGGTCCCAATGGGATAAGGAGGCTAACAATTTTCTCTCCAAAACATTTATTGTAAGAACAGAAAAATTTTCCATCGTAGACTTTTCACGCATAAAGAACATGACTTGCCAATTAATCAAACTATTGTTTTTAGTACCTACAGCAATTTCACAACATCAAGAACAAACCCCAGTGTATACAGTGTCAAATTCCATAGTCTCCTTTTACATCAAATGAGTGTTTAATTTTTCTCGCAAAGTATTGAATAGTGAAGCTTCTGGGCCACAGTCTCAACTATAACTCTCAATCATGTTGGACTTGGATGAAACCTCCACAACGTATCATTATTAGATGCAAAAAAAATTTGGAGTGTACACAACGTTTAGTGTGGATGGGAAGAAATTTCATCGTATTCCAATTGGTTAGGTCAATAAGGGACCTATTCCAATTTAATGATCTTGGAATTTTGTATACAAGTAATAATCAAGCAAACTTCTGCCTAAAAGTCGGACTTTTGGCAAGAGAGAAAATTGATGTCTAAACAAATCAAGCCAACCAAAATGGACTATATTCTTAATTTCTTATCTTGATTTATTCCATGTACAAGATTTATAGTCAATGCTTGGCGTATAAAAGTTGAACATCTTATCTAAAGTTCATCATTTGAAAGCTTGAGAAAAAATTCATTTAAACCAACACAATATATAAATTATAAAGGAATCAAAGAAAACTTGTCAAAAATAATGAAAATTTAATCTGTGCTTAAATTCTTATAAGGATGAACACAATAACAATATCCCTTTTATTTATTTATTTAAATAAAGATAAAAAAAAAAATCTATTCTTAAATTCTTATAAGGATGAACACAATAGCAATATCCTTTTTTTAAAAAAAAAGATAAAAAAATCTATGCTTATTTTGTACGTACGATAAAGTCCTATCACAAAGTTTTTTTAGACTCATGCTGATTAGTTATTAGGAGTTATAAAAGAATAATCATCAATATATATATAAATATATATATATATATATATACATATATATAAATATATATATAAAGCAGAGATCTCATGCGGGTGTGCATGAGATCTTGCCAAGTAACGCTTTTGTAGGAACCAAGTATAAGACTTCTGGGCCTTAAATCACTTGGACTCACAATTTATTTGTAGTGGGCTTGAAGATTTCCTACTATGGGTCGTTCTCGGCAGAGAGACTCAAAGCAACACTCAGTTGATACTCTCTCACTTGACTGTTTTCTCTCAATTTTTCTGAACCCCTTCTTCTCCCAACTTTCTTCTACTTATAGCCATGGTTAATGGGGAGATTATGATTACAGTCACCGTTAGTGCTACTGAAAGTCCAATATTATCTGGTTAAAGGGGATGTTTAGGTGAGAGGACGGTGCAGCATTTATGATCTTGGAACTTGGTTCCATCTTGACCGATTATGTTCGGCAACTCAGTTTCCCGTGCATATTACGATTTTCCCAGGCACGGCTCACGTTCTTGCCCGGGAACGTTTAACCAATCACCTCTTGGAATTCAATACCCAAAACTTGTTTGTACATTAAGGAAGTTTCATGAAGGGCGCAGGGTAACTGGACCTTTCTGCTGGGCCTGTGCCCAAGGCCAGTATGGGCCTGGGACCTCGGTACCGTATAATAGGCCCCCCTTGATTCATACTCGGCTGCCGAAAGGAATCAAGGAGCTGTCTGGGCCTTTTGACCTCGGGAATCTTATAGCCTGGGACTCATGACTGTGACTTCTCATTAATATTCATCTCAAAAGACTCGCCGTTTCGCGGCGCCAGGCGCAGTCGTCATTATTGCCTAACGGTTCGTGAACCGAAGCGACGCACGAATCGGTTACGTTTGGCATTCGCTGGGCCGCTCGTAAATCGTGCCCATTTATTGCTTGATTAAGCGTTTCTTCTTCCCCCATTTCTTTCTGGCTCTATAAATAGTTCCCTTCTAAACATCATTTCATTTTTCCTTCGCCTCTGATTTTTTGTGCTTACTCTCTGCTGACCACGTTTCTGTGCGCTTACTCGCTTGCCCAGTGTTCTTTCCCTCCTTAGAACCCAAAGTAAGTTTTTCTTCCCCTTCCTGTTCCTTCAGCTTTATTTCTTTAAGTTCCCTTTTGTAGTTTTAGGTGTTATAGATAGGTTACTCTTACCTTCTAGAATCCTCGGCTGCTTTGGCCACCTTTAGGAGTAAATTTAATGTTCCCGATGACGTGGATGTGGCCTACTGCCATGAGAGTGATATTGAACTCCACCGAGGGCGGGGTACAGCCTTCTTTCCTTTGATGTCAATTTTAGAAGGTGGGGTCAGGTTCCCTGTAGATCCCTTCTTGATAAACACACTCACTTACTACGGGCTGTGTCCTGACCAGCTTCCCCCCAATTTTTACCGGATAGTTAGCTGTGTCAGTAAGTTGAACCACACCTTTAACTTACAGTTAGACCACCATGACATTAATCAAATGCATAGCCTCTGTGGGAGCAAAGCCACCAACTATTACCTAAAGACAAGAGATGCTCGGGTACGGCTGATATCATGCCTACCTGATTTGAACAGGAACTCCACCGGGGAGTTCGTTAGGGTGCGCGGCAATTGGTTTGCCGGGGACATCCATTGCCCCATTTCACGGCGTGAAGTGGGTTCGTACCATCCCCTTGATATAATTGCTTTCCTCCACTTCTTCTTTTCTTCTTATTGAAGTAAATTTTTTATTGTTAGAGACTAATGCGTCACTTGTTCTTTTGCAGACGGCAAAGTGTTTGTTCAGGACCTTAGAGCCGTCCACGCCAAGGATTTAAACTTCATCCTCCGTTCCGAGATATACGTGCATTAGGAGGACAACTCCGGGCCTCGCACTTGATCCTCAGAGTGGAGCCGGTTTATTCTACCTGGCAGCCCTTCAAGCAGGCACTATTAGTTGACAGCCCCCTGCTATCATATATAGACGTCCGGTACGTAAACTTTTTGCCGTCGAAGCTTACCACTGGGGAGGCAAGGGAATTTGGTCGGCGGTTCACTTACTCGGACGAGCTAGCTCCTTTGCGAGACGAGTCCGCGGAACGGGTATCTCGGCGCCTCAGAGAGATAGCCCACGAAGCCATACAACAAGAAGACTAAGTCCAAGAGCAGCCTATTCCCGAGAATCCAGCCGCCGAGCCTCAACAACAAGTGATAGAAGCGGCTACCTTGCTAGCTGAAACTATCCAACCTAGTGGAAGGATGGTATCAAGGAAGGTCATGACCATAGACCGGTTCGTGCCCGATGCCCAGCAACCCAATCAGCCCCCACCTTCTCAGGCTCGGGGTCAAGTGCCTCAGCCTCCACCTTCTTCGCAGGCCGGACGGGCCCGTAAGAAACAGAAAGTTACCGATCAACCTTCCACGGGCCCGGGAGATGCCACTATCCAGACTCCTCCCCGACCAACAGGAGGAATCGTTATCCGTGAGTCGCCAACCGAAGCGGCGCGAGGGTTGCGTCCTCTTCTCAGGTGGCTCCAGCGTGGGAGCCAAAGTTCCTGTTGGACGGCAAGCCACTTCCCTCAACCGCCTGTGTTCGGATGTGGGAGAAGGGCAAGGGCGGCCGTATTGCCCAAACTTTGGCTGAAGGTCTTCTTCTTCCCGAGGACGTGCATGCCTTTGAGGAGGGATCCGAGGAGTCTGTGGGGTGCTGGTTAGAGTGGCACGCCATTGCGGTAATTACTTAGTTTATTTGTTTTCTTTCCATACCTTCAGTTATGCTTCTTTCTTAATTTTTGTGCTTGCTAGGCTGCTCAACTGGCTCACATCGTGGCTGCCCGGGCACGGGATCTTGCTGAGGAAAATGAGCGCGAGAAGGGGGCGCGGGAGTCAGCGGTGAAAACAACGAAGGAAAAACTGAAAGCTGCTGAGTCTGCGGAGAAAAAGGCTGCTGCCGCGGAGAAGAATCGGGCTTCGGCCAAAAAGAGGTGTGCGGAGCTTCTGGCCAAGCAGAACGAGATGGAGGTCAAGTTAGCTGAAGCCATCAGCCTCAATATTGCCAATGCCGAGGAGTTAGCCGACCTTAGGACAGCCTTGGCGGCCGCAGAGCAAAAATGGTACGACATGGGTTTCGCTGATGCCGAAAATTCTGCAGTACCGGTGGTGGCTCGGGCTCGGAATATGGGTTTTGAGGCCGAGTGGTTTGCCGCTCTCCAAGCAATGGGAGTTCCCGAAGATTCGACTCTGAGAGACCCCGGCCAAATTCCATTTCCAAGCCCCGTACCTGCCGCCCAAGAAGCCCCGGTTGCTATTGACGAGGAGGAGACGGCCAGTATGAGGGAGCTGGTCGAACAAATTGACGCCCACGCCGAGCCCGAGGAAATGGAAGCCACCAGCGTCCCAACTGTGCAGGAGCTTCTCAGTGAGGACCCGCCTTTCCCCCTGACCGTCCAGCAGGAAGTGACACCGCCGACCCAACCTCCCAGCTGATTTTACTTTTAGTTATTATCTTATTTTTAATTCGTTGGTTTTATTTGCCTACGTCACCGGGTTGTGGTGACTGAACAATTGCCTTTATTTGTTTAATTGTTAGACCGTTTTCTTTTTCCGCTTCAATTTGTTGAATGAATTTATATCTATTTGTATGCTTTGCTTGAATCATGCCAGCGCTCTTGCCGCTTAATGGAATGATACCCCTAAAACCTGTTGTGCGGTGCTTTGGGGAATCCGAGAGCGCTAATGGACATAGCATTTGTAAAGGGTTAGGTTTTCATCCTGCATGGTGATTTTAGATTAACCGGGAATCATGTTTTCGTCCTTAGAGCATTTATTTGTAAGGTTTAAACCTGCTTGGTGATTTTAGCTTGACCGAGAACCAGGTTTTCGTCCTTAGAGCATTTATTTGTAAGGTTTCCACCTGCTCGGCGATTTTGATCGAGCCGAGGGTCAGGTTTCTGCCCTTAGAGATTTATTTGTAAAGTTTCCACCTGCTCGGCGATTTTGATCGAGCCGAGGGTTAGGTTTCTGTCCTTAGAGATTCATTTGTAAGGTTTCCACCTGCTCGGCGATTTTGATCGAGCCGAGGGTCAGGTTTCTGTCCTTAGAGATTTGTTTGTAAGGTTTCCACCTGCTCGGCGATTTTGATCGAGCCGAGGGTCAGGTTTTGGTTCTTAGAGATTTATTTGTAAGGTTTCCACCTGCTCGACGATTTTGATCGAGCCGAGGGTCAGGTTTTTGTCCTTAGAGATTCATTTGTAAGGTTTCCACTTGCTCGACGATTTTGATCGAGCCGAGGGTCAGGTTTCTGTCCTTAGAGATTTGTTTGTAAGGTTTCCACCTGCTCGGCGATTTTGATCGAGCCGAGAACCAGGTTTTCTTCCTTAGAGCATTTATTTGTAAGGTTTCCATATACTTGGCGATTTTGATCGAGCCGAGGGTCAGGTTTCTGTCCTTAGAGATTCATTTGTAATTCTCTTGGTGTGCGGTCATGGAGTCGAAAACAGCATATACAAATAAGTTCATCATGCTCTTAATTTCAACGAAATACAAGTTCTGGCTTACATGGATGATCATGCGTAGAATTTCTTCAAGTTGTTGGCGTTCCATGGTCGGGGAAGTGGCCTCTCGTCAAGGTCCTTCAAGTAGTAGGCCCCTGCACCCGCGATGGCTGTGACTCTGTATGGCCCCTCCCAGGTTTGAGCAAGCTTCCCTGCAACAATGTCTCGCATGTTCCCCACAACCTTCCTTAGCACTAGTTCCCCGGCACTGAATTCCCTCCCCTTTACATTTTGGTTGTATCTTTGGGCCAGCTTCTGCTAATACTCGGCGAGCCGTACGGTCGCGGCCTCCCTGCATTCTTCTAGCCAATCCAAATGCTCCATCATCAAGTCGGTGTTCTGGACGGGGTCAAACCTGGCGACCCGTGCACTGCATAAGCTCACCTCGGTTGGTATCACTGCCTCTGCTCCGTATGTCAGAGAAAACGGGGTTTCCCCCGTGGATCTCCTAGGGGTCGTGCGGTAAGCCCACAATGCACTGGGTAGCTCTTCTGCCCATCGTCCTTTCGCCCCATCCAACCTTCTCTTGAGCCTGTTCAAAATAGTCTTGTTTACTGCTTCAGCTTGGCCGTTGCTTTGTGGGTATGCCGGGGTTGAATACTTGTTCCTGATGCCGAGCTCGCTGCAGAAGGTCCGAAAAGCGTTACTGTCGAACTGTAGCCCATTGTCTGTTACTAGCGAATTTGGCACCCCAAACCTTGTAACTATGTTTTTCCATACAAACTTTTTTACGTCAGTATCCCAGATATTAGCCAAGGCTTCAGCTTCAGCTCACTTTGTGAAGTAATCTACAGCCACCAATACAAAACGGCGGTTCCCTGTTGCTCGGGGGAATGACCCGAGGATGTCAAGCCCCCACTGGGCGAACGGCCATGGGCTGCTGACAGGATTTAAACGTCCTGCAGGCTGATGGATTATTGGGGCGTGCTTTTGGCACTGTTCGCAGCTCCGAAAGTATTCAGCGGCATCCTTCTGCATCTGTGGCCACCAAAACCCCTGGGTCATCGCTCTGTGTGCTAAAGACCGTCCCCTAGCATGTCCGTCACATACTCCTTCATGCAGCTCGGTCAGAAGCTCTTTGACTTTTTCGGGATGTAGGCACAAGAGGTAAGGGCCTGCGAAGGACCTTCGGTACAATTTTCGGTCCGAAGACAGCCAGTAACGGGGAGCCACCCGGCGAATCTTGTTGGCCTCGGCCTCATCCTCTGGAACTTTATCTTCGGCAAGGAAGTCTATGATTGGGTTCATCCAACATGGACCAACCACTGCTACCTGCGCAACCTCTACTCCGGCTTGGTCGGGAACACTCTTCACATAGATGCTTGGCTCCCTTATAAGTTCTATCGTGACAAGCCGCGGCGTGTCCTCGGTGGCTGATGAGGCTAACGTGGCAAGGGAGTCAGCGTGCTTGTTTTGTGACCGAGCTACCTGGGATATCTTTACCGTTCCAAACTGACCGATAATCTGCTTTGCCGTACTTAGATAAGCTTTCATTCAAGGGTCCCGAGCCTCAAAGTCCCCAGTGATCTGATAAACAACCAGCCGAGAGTCAGAGTAAATTTCTACATCCTTTGCGCCTAAATGCAATACGGTCCTCAACCCGGCCAATAGGGCCTCATACTCGGCTTCATTGTTTAAGGCTTTGAACCCCAATCTAAAGGAGTGTTCCAGTCGTATACCCTCAGGGGTGATTATGACAATACCAGCCCCGGCCCCCATTGCATTTGATGCGCCGTCCACAAATACCCTCCACGGGCGAATTTCTGCACTACAGATTACCTTGCCTTCGTTCTTGGGTGTGAATTCTGCGATGAAATCAGCGAGAACCTGTCCCTTCACCGAGCTTCTAGGTCGGTATCTTATGTCAAACGATCCCAACCGAGTCCCCCATTTGGTGATCCGACCTGTGAAGTCAGATCTCTTTAACAGTGACTGCAATGGATACTCGGTGAGGACGAACACCGTGTGTGCCTGGAAGTAATGTGGCAACTTCCTCATGGCGTGCACCAGGGCTAAAACTAACTTCTCAAGGGGCAGGTACCTTGTCTCGGCATCTACTAAAGTTTTGCTTACGTAATATACTGGCATTTGTACTCCCTGGTCCCTTAGTAACACAGCACTTACGGCATGTTCAGTGACTGTGAGGTACATAAACAGATCCTCCCCAGGCTTCGGGGCCGTCAACCTCGGCGCCTTTGCTAAGTATTCCTTTAGCTCTCGAAAAGCCTCATCACATCTCTCGTCCCATCGAAACCCTTTCCACTTTTTTAGAAGTTGATAAAACGGCCGGCAACAATCGGCAAACTTGAAGATAAATCGGTTCAGGGCAGCTAACATTCCAGTGAGCACTTGCACCTCTTTAGGATTGCTTGGTGGTTTGAGGCGGTTCACGGCCTCTATTTGGTCTGGGTTAGCTTCTATTCCCTGAGTAGAGATCAGATATCCTAGGAACTTACCAGCCCCCACTCCGAAAGTGTACTTCTCGGCATTCAGGCGCAATTTGTGCCTACGTAGTATCTCGAATACTCCCCGGAGGTCTTCAATGTGCTGTGACTCAATTCTACTTTTTACCACCATGTCGTCAATATAAACCTCAACTGTGTATCCAATTTTTTCTCGGAACATTCTCGTCATCATTCGCTGATACGTGGCTCCGGCGTTCTTCAATCCAAATGGCATGACCTCGTAGTGATAGTTTGCATTCGGGGAAATAAATGTTGTCTTTTCTCGGTCCTCGGGCGCCAAGGCAATCTGGTGGTAGCCCTGGAAGGCATCTAGGAAGCTCATCCTCGGGTGCCCATATGTTGCATCTACTAGCTGATCAATCTTAGGCATCCGGAATGGGTCCTTGGGACACGCCCTGTTCAAGTCTGTGAAGTCCACACAAACTCTCCATTTGTCGTTCTTCTTCTTCACTACGACAGTGTTTGCCAACCATTTCAGGAAGAATATCTCCCTTATGACTCCGGCCTCCTTCAGCCGCTGGACCTCCAGGTTTACTGCATCGACGTGTTCTTTTGACGCTCTTCTCGGTTTCTGCTTCTTCGGGGGGAATAATGGATCCACGTTGAGTCTGTGGACAATGAACTCGGGATCTACGCCGGGCACTTCATACGGGTTCCATGCGAAAACATCTACGTTCTGCAACAGGAACAACAACATCTCTACCCTTTCCCGGTTATTCTTGCTTGTACCTATCTGGAAATATCTGTCAGTATCTGGAAGAATTTTTACCTTCAGCATCTCCTCGGCAACGTCCGCCCCAGTTTCCCCCTGGGGTTTCTGTAATTGCTATGAAGTCTCTTTCTCGGCATGCTCAGCTTGACCGAGCTGTTCCTTTTCCCATCTGACCGCAGCGACAAGGCACTGCCTCGCCACCTGTTGGTTCCCCCTTACCTCAACAACTCCATACTTAGTAGGAAATTTTACTTTCACGTGGAGGGTGGACAAAACAGCCTTCATGGCGTGAACCCACGGCCTCCCCAGGATTGCGGTGTACGGTGAGAATGATCAGACTACTATGAATGTAACTATAACTCCCTTGCCTTCCATGTCCACTGGGAGAGAGATTTACCCCTCGGGAATTACAACTCTCCCATCAAACGAGACCAACGGCGTGTCATACTTCGCCAAATCCTGGGTCTTTAACCCGAGCCCTTCAAAGAGGTCCGGGTATATGACGTCAGCCCCGCTTCCTTGATCAATCATCACCCTCTTCACCAGGAATCCACCTATCCAGGCTGTCACTACCAAAGCATCGTCATGAGGTTGGACTGTTCCTTCCAAATCGTCTTCTCCGAACGAGATGGCTAGCCGTCCAACTTTCTTTTTCTTCCTGGATGATTCTTCCCCCGCGCAAGCCACTGTCAATACCCTTTTTGTCGCTGCTGCTCTTCTTGGTGCGGCATGGATGACTTCGATTATCCCCAGGGGTGGTGGAAGGGGGTTCTTTTTCTGTTGGGCGCCCTGCCCGACTTCTCGGTCAACGGAATCTGCTACAAACTCTTTCAGGTACCCTGCCTTAACTAGCTGTCCGAGATGATCTTTTAGTACCCGACACTGCTCGGTGGTGTGTCCCTTGTCTCTGTGATAGGTGCAGTATAGGTTTTGGTTCCTCCGAGATGGGTCGCCCCCCATTTTGTTTGGCCACCTGAAGAATGGCTCGTTTTTTATCCGTTCCAGGATTTTATGCACGGGCTCTTTAAACGCCACATTAACCCCTTCGATTTTCACCTCTGGTTCCTGCATCCTAAAGTCTCTTTTCGGTTTCATCGGCAAAATGCTTTGCCGAGATCTCCCCACTAAAGGAGCTTTCCCTTTGCTCTGCAGCCGGTCATCCTCCAGGCGTTTGTACTCTTCTATGCGTCTCATCAGTTGCCTCATATCCTCGGGGGGTCTTCTCGTCAGCGACTCTCGTAATTTAGAATCTTCGGGGAGCCCCATCCTGAAGGTGCTTTCTGCAATTTTCTCGTTTCCTCCACCAATCTCGTTGTAGAGTTCCCAGTATCGGCTGGCATAACTCCGAAAGGTTTCCCCGACCCTCATTTTCATGGAAAGTAGTGCATCAACCGGCTGTTGCACTCGGCTGTAGGTCACGAACCTGCTGCCGAACTCTTGAATCAGCTCGGCGAAGCTGTGTATAGAACCTTTCCGTAACCCATTGAACCATCTTAGTGCAGTAGAGTCGAGACTAGAGGGGAATACCTTACACATCAATGCATCATTGTGTGCATGCAAAGACATCATGTGGATGTAATGGCTAACATGCTCCAATCTGTCCTCCCCTCATACGAATTGAACGGTGGTCGCGTGAATCTGCTTGGCATTGGGGCCCGTTCAATTTCATCGGAGAATGGAGACCGGGTCACCATCCACAAGGCTCGGCTCATGGCATCCATGGCGGCTTTGTGGTGCAGTCATTCCTCCAGCAATTCTGATCCTTGGTCATCGTAACCATGCGACCGTGAGCGGTTCCGCCGATGATGTGGTTCCTGTGGTTGCCAGTGTGACACTTGGGAGCGTGATCGGTCTCGGGATCGTTGCGTACCAGATCGGCTGGAGCCCTCGCCCTGATTTCTCCTTTGCTGGAGGTTGCGATTCCTTTCATGTCGTCGACCCCTTGCTTCCAGCTCCAAATCCATTACCAGTCTGCGCAACCGCTCCAGCTCTCGGTCTCTATCATCATACTGCCGATGCGCCGAGACGCCTGAAACCGTCCGGTGTGTCTGGGCCGACCCTTCTCCCAGTCCGGACCTTTCCTCCCCTCTTGGGTGCTCCCTATCTTCCCGCCGTTTCTGCCTTCTCTCCCTCCACGTTGATCCTCGAGAAGATCCTATGGAGCCGCTCGGTGCACGCTCTCCTGAACGCTCCTCAGACATTCCCCTCGTTTGAGTCTCAGTCGAACCACAGCTTCGTAGGAGAGCCCCACGGTGGGCGCCAATTGTAGGAACCAAGTATAAGACTTCTGGGCCTTAAATCACTTGGGCTCACAATTTATTTGTAGTGGGCTTGAAGATTTCCTACTATGGGTCGTTCTCAGCAGAGAGACTCAAAGTAACACTCAGTTGATACTCTCTCACTTGACTGTTTTCTCTCAATTTTTCTGAACCCCTTCTTCTCCCAACTTTCTTCTATTTATAGCCAAGGTTAGTGGGGAGATTATGATTACATTCACCGTTAGTGCTACTGAAGGTCCAATATTATCTAGTTAAAGTGGATGTTTAGGTGAGAGGGCGGTGCAGCATTTATGATCTTGGAACTTGGTTCCATCTTGACCGATTATGTTCGGCAACTCAGTTTCCCGTGCATATCACGATTTTCCCGGGCACGGCTCACATTCTTGCCCGGGAACGTTTAACCGATCACCTCTTGGAATTCAATACCCAAAACTTGTTTGTACATTAAGGAAGTTTCATGAAGGGCGCAGGGTAACTGGACCTTTCTGTTGGGCCTGTGCCCAAGGCCAGTATGGGCCTGGGACCTCGGTGCCGTACAGCTTTAATTTTGCATTTAGCATTTTTTTTTTACCTCTTTCATTAAGTTTTTTTACTGTTATCTAAAAGTTCATATCAACTTATTTACTGTTAGCTTATTAATGTCTCATTTACAAAACTTACACCACACCTTTCTCTATTCTTCATGTCTTTTAGCACACCCACCATTTTAGTATTTTAAAAAAAGCAAAAATAATAATAATAATAATAATAACAATAATAATAATAATAATAATAATAATAATAATAATAATAATAATAATTAAGGACTAATAGTAATAACTAACTAGAGAAGGCCCTGAAGAAAGATAGAGAGACACAAAAATGTTGTGGATTTTTGTATAAAACGCAATGTTTCACTATATATTACCAAAATAAAAAACTTGAGACTGAAAAAACATTTGAAAGAGAGAAAAAGAGGAATCTAAGGGGTCACCGCCTTTGTTATACAAGCCACCCACTACCATCAAGACACCGAAACCCCTACGGCTTTTTTTTTTTTTTTTTTTTCCCCCCTTTTTCTTTTTAAAATTAGGGGTGGGTAATTTGGTTGGATAGTTTTTGTTTTGGGTATATAAGTAGAGAGAATATTTAGTGCACAATGTAAAACCATATTCTACCATGGTTCAATTTTAAATCATCTATAAGACACATGCATACACATTTGTCCAAACCATGTCATAATGTCGCACTATCGATAAGTGGAAGACGGTCAAAGAGTTGGACAAACTTTCATTTCATGGTATGAAATATGTGAACACAACACAAATTAGTTGATTTCATGGTCCCGTTACTCTTTTGCATTTATTTTTGGTTTCATGATTTTTAAAAAAAAAAAAAAATCTTACTTTAAGAAGGGTACAAATATGCAATGAAGCTACTAAACTAATTTTTAATACCTTAAAATGTATATGTTTCTTTACTCTAATTTAGTTTACTTTTTCTTTATAATATATATACACAATATTATCCAAAACAATCTTACATAAAATATTACAAAATTATCCGTACATCGTATGGGCAACTTACTAGTATACTTAAATGCACATACACATACACACACCTAACACTTACTGGCACTAGGACACTTATTTTGACTTTGCTTTACTTCACATTCTACAACACTCAGAGCATTATGGCACACCACACACTTCAATTCACACGGCTTCACCTCACTTCACACGAGTATTTCTTTTCACTGACACTTTACCTTATTCCACACATCTCACACGCACAGGACATCTTATTTATAGGGTCTATTTGGATATAACTTATTTTTATTGAAACTAAAAACTGAAAACTGAAAATTAAAAATACTGTAGCAAAATAATTTTTAAATATATAAAGAGTGCTGTAGAATTTATTTTTAATATTTTTTTTGGTAAACAGTACATAAACAGTGCATAAACAGTGTATAAATAGTGCCATTGATGCGCACTGTTGGATCCAGAATGGTCAACAACTGCGGCTGAGAAAAAAGAAAAAAAGAAAAAAAGGAGGAAAGCACAATAAGAAAACGCAGACATGCAAATTTGAATCCAAACGCACAAATACTAGTCTTATGTCGGTTAAGAGAGCTGGCTTTGAAGCTTCTAGCTTATCTTTTTTAGTACTATATTTTACCAAGCCTCTAGCCACCTTAAACTTGTGGCTGAAATTCACTAGTGCAGGGAAGTTTGTAGAGAAAATATGAGGATTATAGAATTCCTAAAAGAAAGCAAGAGAGAAATGTCTAGAAAGAGAGAGAGGCGGTGCTTGATTTTTTAACACTGATTACGCTGATTTACAAAGAAAATTTTTCCCCCGCAACTAATTTGAAAATTTGTTAAAATTTTTTTGTAGGGTATATTTGGAGGGTGAATGGGCCAAACTTTTGGGTGAAAATCAAGCTCGTGGTGCTTTCTTAAGTCCATTGAGTAACCAGCACAGTCGGCACAATTTGTGAGACAATCCCAAAAAAGAGAACCTCAGAGGCAGCTGCATATAAACTTTCCCTGTGAGCTCTCCATTAAGGAATGGATTTTCCCATCCACATCACAACAACAAAAAAATGTAAATTTCTTAGAAAAGCAAAACGGTTAGAAAAATTCAAATTTTAAACAATCCAATAATCACTAAACACTAGTTTCTAACATTTATTAATGCATCACCGTGCACTTTTAGTGTGGCAGTTACTCCACAAGTATAAGTATTTGTGAGGTGTGGAGAGCAAGGATCAAGGTTCAAGTCTCCAAAAGGGAGTTTCACACACATATACACTTAGAATAGGATAGAGTAGAATTTCTAATTTGTATTAAAAAAAAAATTATTAATGCAAATCGTAATAGTCTTCTTACCCAAACCACCTCAACGAAAAATCAACTACTTCTTAAAATCTAAAATAGAGAAATAAGAGCATCTCTAGTAGCACATGCATACCTAAAATACTAGCTATAACAGAGAATGTGAGCAAAAAAACCAACTCCAGTGGATTATGCATACCCAAATTTTTATTTTTTGGCTTATGAATAGTAGCCCATCAAGTTTGATGGGCTATAGTTCATTAGCTATTGAATTTCTTGAATAAAGTATTATACCAACTACTTTTTCTATTAATTCTTTCTCTCTCCTCCAGATTTCTTTTTCTCTCTCATTCTCTCTGTTGCTTCTTCTTCTTCTTCTTTTTTCTTTTTTTTTTCTCTCACTCTCTCATTCACTCTATTACAGTTGCTTCTTTTTTTCTCCTAAACCAAATGAAATCAGAAAAATAAAGAAAAATAAAAGAAAAAAGAGAAAAGAGAGAGACATGTTCATGAGCAAAAGAATTAATCCAAACACAAAACAAAATCCAATTCTTAAAATAAAGTTGAATAAGAACAAGCAAATATGAAAAAAGAAAAAAAGAAAAAAGAAAAGAAACAAAAAGCCGATCTGACCCAGCGGCGGTGGAGATGTTGGAGCAGTTGGAGGACGACAAGCTCTCTCTCTCTCTCTCTCTCTCTCTCTCTCTCTCTCTCTCTCTCTCTCTCTCTCTCTCTCTCTCTCATGTGAAGCAAAGAGATGCTGGAATGTTCTTGATGAGGTGAAAAAGAAAATAAAAAGAAGGGGGCTAGACACTTGTGTGGAGGAGAAAAACAAGAAAAAGAAAAAAAGAAAAAAATGAAAGGAAACGTGGATGAAAATGAAATGGTTGGAAGAAAAATAATTAAAAAAAAAATCCTAATTGAAAAATATTACCATAATATTTTTACAATACTTTCACAATAAATTTTAAGTAACAGATTATTATTAATTAATATTGGCGAGTAAAAAAATAATTTTAGTGGTGGGTTCAAATTAGAACTAGTAATAACTTTCCACATAAATTTTGTTGTGAAAGTATTACGTAAAATGTTGTGAACATAACACTTCTCATTGAAAAATATAGTTGTTAAAAAAGGAATAAATGATAATTAAAAAAAGAATAAACAATGAATGAAGAAATAATATTTAAATGAGATAGAGAATGGGATAGAGAATCTGTTGGAACTGTATTTGAAAAAGTGGATAAGTAAAAGCTAAATGACACTGTTCATTCTCCAAACAGTACAAAAATTTGCTGAAGCTGCTAGAGATGCTCTAAGGGATGAGCTCCCCAACTAAGCAAGTAACCATTTTTTTTTCTTTTTTAGAGAAGAAGCAGTCAACCAATCTGAACTAGCATGATCAAGCATATATACAAGTAAAATTAATAAATTATTCATAAGATAAATATCATATACTTAAAAATTTTATTTCAGATTAAGGAGAAAAATAAAATATAATTTGCAATAAATTCCAAATATTAAAAATTTCAGCCAACTTATGTGACTAATCGAATTGATGTCAAATGATCAATGAAATTTTGAGATTCTAATAGGCTTAGATTATTTTCTAGAAAATGAAAAGAGAGCATGTATTACTGTAAATGAAAATTGAAAATGATCAAATTCATATGAAAATGTAGAAATTTGTCGAGAATGTGAGTTTTGATGAAAAAAAATGCAGGGCCAAACATATAAGTTTTCCAATGAAAACTGTAAATAGGGCCATGTAATTATGAAGACTACTTGTTTCTAAGAAAAAAGAAAAGATTACGGAGACTTGAATCAGTAACTTGCTCTTTGAAAAAGTGTAAAAGGAAAATCGAGTTACCAAGACTGGACACAAGTTGCTTGCATTTTACCCTTACTCCTTGAAAATTATTGTATAATCCCGGAGTACGTAATACCATAAATACGTACTCTCTCTTCTCACATGAATGATAAGTCTCACTAATTAAATTCATGGTGGAACCCAGCATTCATGTAAGATGAGGGAGTACACATTTATGGTATTTCGGGAGTACATAATAATTTTCCACTCCTTTCACAAAAGAATCAATTATGGGTCCCATAATAAGAAAATCTACCATGTGATTTCGGAGAATTTTAAGCGAATTTGCCGTTAGTTGTTTGTTTACATTTTAAACTAGTAATAAATAAAATGTAACAAAAAAATCTGTCAATAAAATATCACCCAAAAAAAAAAATCATTATAGCCATAGGTCTAAAAAAACCCCGACTCTAATGCTAGATCATGAGAAATTTTGGTAAATTTAACTGAATTTGTTTTTGTGAAATGGGAAAAAGGTGTTAATTAATGTTATTATTTTAACATATCTTATACATTCTACATAACCTTTTCATATAGCAGTTTACAACATTATCTGCACATCGTGCAGGTCCTCGACTAGTTTATATAATTACTATAGTGATTATGTATTTTTATACAATTTCACATGATTTGATGTTGATAAATTTTTAGCTTAATTGGCTAAAATATGATATATATATATATATATTACAAGCACATATACAAGTTCTCTTAGAACATTAGCATTGGGGGTGTAAATCCCTCCAAATTGCTATTTTACATTCTTGGAGGTCCAAAACATGCTCTATCTGGTTGTTATTGCTAAAAAGTTTGAGCAATTATGAGCAGTAAGTTTGTACTTTGTACATATACAAACAATTGTAACATGGTTGTAAAACAAAAGTATTTTATTTTATTTGGTTTGTTTTAAAGGATGAGATAGAAAAGGAGTGGAAGAGAGAGAAAGAATGGGGAGGAAGAGAGAAAAATGAATAAATAAATGAATAGAGTTAAAAAAAAAAATAAGAACTGAAATGTTGGTTAAGTTGTAAAATAAGTTGGTAAAATAGATAAAAATATCTTTCAAATATGTAAAATAGATTTTTTTTTTTTAAAAAAAAAAAAACCTTAACGCTTATCTGTTAATGTTTCCTACATTTTATTTTGGGCAAAACTTAGATACAGTTCCTTAGGTACCCTTTTAAATTGCTGTCACCTGTCTAATTTAATGACTCCACTAACTGACGTTAAAACACCATCTCCTTTGTTTTCTCTTAGCCCGAGAGAAAATCTGAGAGTTTCAATTTTCTCACTAACCAGATTTCTTCCTTCCTCCATTTTATTTGATGTTTCAATATTTATCAGTTACCAAACAAAAAAAAATGGGAAAAAAAAAAAAAACTGGTTTGGGGTTGAGTGTTGATGTTAACGTTGAAATCCAATTCATATTCACCCAAACAAAACCATCGCAAACCCATACTCCTACCCAAACCCAACAACCGCTTCCCTGCCAAACTCCACGTAGCAAGCCCAATCTGGAGATTTAGTGTCAAGATTTGGCTTTGAAAGAAAATCAAAAGCACTAAGAAATTTTTTTTTCCTACCTATTAGGCACTCCCCTATAGATCTACAGACTCACTTACCCCATCTAGAAAAATGAAATTAGGTGGTGCATCCCTCGAATGCATGTGCCTTTGGTTGTCGGAAATTTCCATAGGTTGATCATCTTTAGCCAGCTAGTGTGAGGGTCTAAGAGATTTGATGAATAGGTTTCTAGTGGGCCAAGAAAAGAAAAAGAAAAAAGAAGGGGGAAGAAAGAAAAAACATGAGATGGTATTAATAGACGTTAGCTAAGTTATTAAATTAGACAGGTGGCAGCAATTTAAAAGAAGTACATAAGGAATTGGATCTAAGGAACTGTATCTAAGTTTTGCCGTTTTATTTTTTACTGGGTACTGTAACTTTTTTCTGAGGGAAAAAAAAAGGGTGTTTTTTCCTTGGAAAAATGGACCATGCAATTACCAAGACTCGAGTTGACTCTAGTAATTAAATTGCATTTTAAGTCTTTTTAAGAAAGGAATTGGGGGCCCTCAAAAAAAAAAAAAAAAAAAAAAAAGGAATAGATAGAGATAAGTAGATAACGAGATATGCAAGTTACAACGTACGGAGATAACCCCACTTATTAACTAGTGACACTTGTTTAAATCGTCTAGTCCCCATTCAGTCATGAAATTCACATTGATAGAGGATTGTATCTATTTGTGATGTAGTTTCTTTCTTTGCAAAATATTTGTGTATTTTTTTTTTTTTTTAATACAAAATGGGGTACAAAAATTGTGATGAGGGGCCTTGTGATTATGAAGACAACAGACTGTAACTTGCTTTAGGAAAAGTTAGGGGGGACACTCTTTAACATAAAATATTAAAGAAATTAGGTAGTTTGTGTGAAAGAAACAGCTCCTTTGAAAAAATGCACGAGAAAGAGGGTGGCTGTTGAAGACTAAAACAGGGAAACAATAGTCCCATCATTGTGAAAATGGAACATGCAATTTGCCAAGTCTTGATTTAACTATTTATTTATTTATTTATTTTGCTAAATAAAAAAGGGTTTCCAATGTGAACTCATCAACCTTATGTCACGTGACGGTAAAGATAATATCATGTTTACTATTGGGGTCTTGATAGAGCTATCATTGTGACCAGACATAACACATTAATATAAGCACCATTGCATCTCTACCTAAATTTTTAATAGAGACTTGACTTCTAATGGTGTAACTTGCATCTCTACCTAATTTTTTTGGGAAGAAAATTGCACAAAAGGTTTTTGCACATGTCTAAAACTCTAAATTAAGTAGTCTCCCCTTCAGTTTCAGTCATGAAATTCATGTGGATTGTATTTTTTTTTTTAAAAAAAAATCATTAAAGAAACTTGTTAGTGTTTGTTAAAACTGCAAAAATCTATTAGATGGATGATGTAGTGAATTAAAGGAGGCATGTTTTTCCATTTCATTAAAATTTATATGTTTTCTTTTTTGAGAATCTGGTAAGTAAATATTTTAATGTTTTCATTAACCAAGAAAATGCTAAATACCCACCACTATGTATATGTTGTGTATCCCTGACTAGCTATGAGAAACAAGATTATTTCAATCCATGCATTGTTTTAGAACGTAAAAAAGGGTTAAAATGATAGTTAAGTAGTAATGAGTAAATGTCATTCTTTGAAGCATCTTATGTCTGTAATTTGAATTTTACTTACCAATATAAAAACAATGAATTAAAAAAAAAAAAAAAAAAGAACTAATGTAATTTATGTGAATTAGAGAAATTACTCTAATATATATCAACCCAATATATGAGATAGACATAGGACAACGGCCAAACGTCAAGAAATATTCACAAGTTTGCAAGGCTCCACTAAAGTTTAATAATTATTCTCTAAAAAAACTCAATAACAAATTAAAATTCCTTTGAGTATTCTCCCAAAAAAAAAAAAAAAAAATTTTAAGTTTAGTGTTGGCTAATCTTCAATATCAACAACTGTTGTGAAAATAGACTCACTAACACAAGATTAAGAAGAGAGAAGAAAAATAGACAGAAAATTTACAACAAAGAAAATTCCACTATAAAAATAAGAAGATTACAATAGTAGCACAATAGTAGCACCCTATTGTATTTGCACTAATCTTGTAACACTACACTCTCTCACACAATACAATTCCTTAAAGCCTAACATAGTATATATATACTAACAAAGTCGGCCAATGTATTCTAATACAACTAAGACTTGATTTCTTTGTGCGGTAATGTATAACTCCAAAACCAAATAGGACATGGTTTCCTACTTTTACCGGAGCAAATTCTCCCAAAAAAAAAAAAACATTTATTAATGCAAATTCTAATACTCTTCTTACACTATAAAGATTTGTCTAAATAGGGGTGTGCATGGGTTAGGTTGGGTCGGATTAAAGAGATTTTTTTACCCAACCCACCATGGTAGGTAAAAAAAAATTTAATCCAATCCAACCCATCACATAAGTTCAACCTAACCCAACCCACATGAGTCGGGTTGGACAAATTTATTATTATTATTATTATTATTATTATTAAATTGAGTAAAAAAAATATAAATATATTAAAAAAAAGCCCAAAGATTAGTATCAATATAATTCTTTAAAGATAAACAACACTAATGACTAAACAACAATACTAATTTACTAGGATTTGTGTGAACTAATTGGCTTTTATATAGGATAGGAAAAACTAGTTATTTTAAAAATTTTATTAATTATATAATATTTTTTAAATATATATATTAAATATATGGGTGGGTTGGGTTGGGTTGGGTTGGATTTGGCAGGTTTGAAATTTTATGACCCAAATTCAACTCGACCCGTTATAAATTTTTTTTTTTTTGTAACCCAACCCAATCCACCAAGCCCTAAATACTGACTGAACTTGGCAGGTTGGGTTGAATCGGGTCGGCTTTGGTGGGTTGGTAGGTTGCTGCACACCTCTATGTCTAAAGTGAATTCTCATTAACTCGGAAAATAACCATTACACAGATGCTGCTCACGTGTTCACGTATGCAACAGCTAAGCATAACTAACTTTTAACTAACTAAATAGACTGTGCAACTAATCACACACATGCTGCTCACGTGTTCACTTCCCAAAGTTAAAGTACATGTAGCTTTTATCAAAACTGCTTAAGCTACTTGTCGTCTAGCCTTCATTCTTTTCTGCAACTTCTGTAACTTTTGGTCTGTCTAATCTAGCTTCTTCTTTTTGTTTCTTTGATTTCTGATATACCAAACCACCTTAACGATAAAGCTACTACCCCTCAAAATCTAAAATAGAGAAATAAGGGATGAGCTCCTCAACTATTGATGTTAAAATCCACTATGAATTTTATTTTAAGTGAATTTGCTGTTACTTATTTGTTTGAAATTTTAACCAGTAATAAATAAAATGTAACCCACCCCCCCCCCCAAAAAAAAAAAAAAACTGTAAATAAAATATCACAACAAAAAAATACATCATTATAGCCTTAGGCCTAAAAAAAAAAAAAAAACCCCGACTCTGACTATAGATCATGAGAAATTTTAGTGATACGTTTTATTTCAGTCAATATTTTGGTGATTACTTTTTAAATTTCTAGATTAGGTACACACAGGGAATAGTCTAAGTACCCACCTAATCAAATTAAGCTATCGGCAATGTTGATTTGAAATGGAAATATATTTCAAGGTTAAGACTTTATTTCATAAACTTGATAATAGACAAAGTGATACCTCATAAAAAATTTTAAACGACGTGATATTGGATACACTTTTAGATTTATTATATTTAATCTAAACTATCAAATTCCAAATAGAAATGATCCTAGTACAGTCTAGACAGAGTTTTATAAAGGAGCAAACAGCACTGTGATACATACAAACAAGATCTAATCTCGGACATCCACGCGCCATTTCTAATGATCAGCAGCAAGTTAAGGCTCACAATTTTCTTTGACGCTTAGTAGAGAACATTCAACATCGTTATCACCTTATCCAAATGCTTGCTGGTAAGCAGTGACACAGAAAAATTAAAGAAAATAGGTGGCCAAATAGCATATATTAATGTTGCATATTTTACAAGCTTATTATTCTAACCTGAAATCTGTTACACTCACCTTTGAGCACTCTCTAAATTCAGCAATTTCTTCTTCGTCTAGATCGTTCATTGCTTGGGATTCTCACCATTCTTTACTGTTTTTCTTCAATTAATGAAAGATCTAGACGAAGAAGAAATTGCTGAATTTAGAGAGTACTCCAATTAAGGTGAGTGTAACAAATTTCTGGTTAGAATAATAAGCTTGTAGAATATGCAACATTAATATATGTTTTGCCATTTAATGCTTATTTGAATGGAGCACACTCTAGAGGAATTGCTTGAAATATTGATTAAATTACCAATTTCCCAAAATTTATGGATTTTTTCTTCTTATATTATGTTAAATTAATTATTGTTCTAAAAGTTTAAGAATCTCTCTCATTTTTTTTTTTTTTTGGGAAAATGTTAATAAATGCATTAAGGGCATTGGTTTAGGAACTATTTTAAGAAACATTTTATGGAAAAATGATAAAATAATTAATGAAAGTTCAAAAACGTGTATAAATACCTTTGAACGTTTAGACTCCCAAATTACAACTTAACTAATTCAAGTAATATGTCAAACAACTAGTGTGCGGAAACTTAACATAAACTATAATATGGAATTGGTTAAAAACTATCTAAGCCAAAACAAAACATAATCCACAGCAGATAATAAAAAGGCAAAGATAGAGAGGAAGGAAGATGCAAACACAAAGACAACATGCGATGTGTTATCGAAGAGGAAACCGAAGCTCTCGGCGTAAAACCTCTCCGCCGCCCTCCAAGCGGTAAACAATCCACTAGAAAATACAGTTGGGATACATGGACAGCAATAGACCCTCCAAGCCTAATCTACCCAGTGCACCTAAGCCTTCCAAGCTTCTTGCTCCAACGAGGTTGCGCCGTACCTTTTTCTTTTCTAGCTTCCTGGATTCCGCTACTAGACCATAGCATCAACCAATGAAAATTGGTTCCTTCCTAACTGCTTCCCAGAAATCCAAACAGCCCTCTCACAGTAATGATAATGGTGAGAATCAGGTTTGGTATAATGCCTCTCAAGGATTTGACAATGGAGAGAAAGAGAGTTGAGGAATTTGAAGAGACTCTAATGTATAGATTATGGGTGAATCAATCTTGTTTTTCTTTAGGGTTTCTCTCTCAAAATTCTCTCTGGAAGCTCTCTTACAATCGTGGGTAAAGGGGTATTTATACTGGAGTGGGAGAGGAATGTGAAACGTCAGGTTTTACAAAACAGGGGTGGCTCGCGGCTTGACTAAGTCGCGAGATCCAGTCGCGAGATAACCGTATGGCCAGTTGTCCTGTTTTGTCCTGTAGTGCTCTAGCTTGCATGACTGTTCAGCTTCCAGCATCCTTGGCACGTGTGCTGCGTCTGGCGGCTTGCAGCCGCGAGTCACCCGCGAGGCCCAGCCGCGAGTCTCTGTTTTCTTGCACACTCTTAAGCAATCTTCACTCTATCTCACTTACTACCCTTACATCAAACCCATCTAAATACAGGGTTACTAAATGCTGAATTACAAGCAAATTTGGCACGGAATAAAGCCAATTAGATGGTTGAATTAATTCAACGTTACAATCTCCCCCTTTGGCTATTCCGTGACAAAACCCTAAAACAAACTCTAGACTTAACATGTGAGTTGGGAACAGTTGAACAAAACTCATTCACACCTAACTCTAGAAGCTGTGAAGCACTTGAATCATATGAACATAATACTCCTGAAACACAACAATACACCATGATCATTGTAAGCAGAAAATCATAAAATGCATATGAAACAGGCAATATGTGATCAAGCAAAGATGGAGTTAAGAAATAAATCATGGCTTGATCAACCAAGTGAACACCACAAGGTAGTGATCACAGTGCTCATTCACACTTGGAATGAACACAAGGACATACAAGTTAACAAGCCCAAGGCAAGACACTTATATGTTCAACACTCAACCAATGCATAATACACAAAGTAAATGCATCTAGGAACAATCCTACAAGGGCACAAGAGTGACAGTACATAAATCAAAATGCAAGACATTTAGATTAAAGTACTGATTTCAACATAGCATAAAGGTTGCATTAAGCAAGGTACATACCATAAAGCGTACAAACTATGCATAAAACATTAACCCTAAAATCTTAGAAAAGCACATGGGTACAAACACAAAATATCCTGAATAACATCATCAAAATATATAAAGGATTAAACCAAGAGTATAGGTTAAGAGTTAGAAACAACTATACACCAAAAACACAGTGTATCAAACCCATATAAACATTAAATACCCAAAACATAAGCATATATAAACAAAGTCTCTGATTTTGACAACTTGACAACTCCCCCTCAACACATTACTCCCCCTTAAGAGCTGCTTTTCTGCTTCTCATCATCAATGTCATCAACAACAGAAAGAAACATCTCCCCCTTTTTGACCGGAATGGCCAAAGGGTCATTGTTCATGCTGGGTGGTGAAGCTGTCAAGTTTTGCAGACAAAACATCAATCTGGTCCTACATGGCTCTCATCCTTTCAGAGTGCTCAGTCTGGACTTCTCTGATCCCATCAAGTCGTTCCAGAATGATTTGGAAAGCATCTGGAGGTGTATCTGAAGAAGTTGATGCTCTAGACCTTTTGCCACTCCTTCTGGGTGTTGAGGTTGATGCATGCCCTATTGCCTCTGCTTCAGTCTCCATTGGGACACCCTCTCCTTCATCACCTTCATCTTCTTCTCCTGGAAGCCTAACACTTATCCTTTTGCAGGTAAGCTTGTTAATTGTAGAGGGTGTGGACATGGGACTGATGTCTTGAGGGATTGGAACACCCTTCCTTCTAAAAATCCTCATTAGCAAACTGGGAAAGATCAATTTTGGCCTAGAGGTTGTTCTTGTCTCATCCACAATGGTGTCATATATGTGGGAACTTATATCAATGAAATTCTTTTCTTTGAGATCCATCAGAAAAATTGCTCTTGCACAGTTGATTGTAGTCAACTTCTTTATGGGATAGAGGTTAAACATCATGATTATTGTTAGACACCTCATATCCACTGGAAAGGCAGTGGTATTCAAACATTTCCCTTCTCTCTGCCCACCTATCCTTTGTTGAACTGTTTCAATAGAAACACTCCTATCCTTGTAATTGATAAATTCCTGATCTTCCAATCCTTCAAGCCCTAGCACATCATCAATGACATGTGCATCCAAAATGAATTCTTTACCTCTAACCCAGCAACTTAACTGATTCTCCCTTATCATAGCATTTGAATGAAACTCTCTAATCAGGGGTTCACACACTACAGGGAGATCACTCAGAAGCTTTTCCCATCCTCTTCCTTCAAAACAACTGGGGATAAAGGATTGTCTTAAGTCCTCCAAATCTACAAATCTTTCTTGAATAATCCCTGCTTTCAAGAAGATATCCTTGTATCTCTCAAAGTGTTGAACTGACCTAAACAGTTTAGAATCCATTTTCAATCTTTTGTCAGCCTTCTTTGCAGGAGTTTTCTTCTTCGGAGGTGAGGGAGCCATCTGTGAACAATCAGAAGAGGCCACAACAGCATAGAACAATATATGTGTAGAACTAGTCAGTACCATGTAATTAACAAAGAGATTTCAGCCACACAAATGAACTTGAACACTTAAACAATAAGCTGCGTAGATCAACCACATGGATAAACAAGCCTAAAATAGGAAACACAAGAACAACAGGGAGAATGCAGGGGGGAGAATAAAATCAGCAGATATAGAAACTATCCTAAAGGCAGATATATGTCATTGAGACATATAATGGAAAAATGATATGACTCATAATCAGCATTTTGAAACTAACAGATGCTCCTAACAGATTAGCACAAAAGAACATGCACACTCAGCACAGTAAAACTCACATCATCAAACGGAACATTTTGAAATAACTCAACAGCTCAGGATCAGATAAAATAAAAGACACACTTAGCTAAGCACAGGATGAAGACAAAAAAGGAAACAACCAAGATCAAAACAAACTTTAGCAACAGCATCCGCAAGCTAAGCATGAACAAAAAGCAATAGCCGAAACACAAACCCATCTCTAAATCATAAACATATGCAAAAAATCAAGGAGAAAAACACAAAATCAAGTAGAAATGAGTTCAAAACTGAAAACCCATACCTGTGACTTGAAGAATTTGAGCAGAAAATATGCAACAATGGAGATTGGAAATGGGAGCACGGAGTGTTTGGGAGGGAGATAGTTTAGAGAGAAGATGAACAGTCACAAATGTTCGAGGGAAAACTAAAAAAGATTTAAAAACTGCCCCTATTTCTGCCAAACACGCGTTTTTCGCGACTTGATTAAGTCACCACACAGTCGCCAGTTCAAGCTGCCAAAACACTCAAGGACACAAATTTGAAAAATTTTTCTAAGTGTTTTTCGCGACTGGAAGGTCTACCCGCGAGTGAGTCGCGAGCTGAGCCGCGAAAATCTCTGAGTAAACCTCGCGACTGGACCTTCCACTCGCGAACAAGTCGCCAAAAATGACCCACGAAGACGCGACTGAGGCTCGCGACTTGACATACCCGCGACTTAGCCGCCAAAACAGGGCAAAACTGGATTTTTGAAATTTTCAAATTTCTCAAACAAAATACTTTCCAAAAATACCTAAAACACTCAAAAATCTTTTTGTACTTGAATTAACAAAGATTGAGCTTGTGAAAACACATTTCATCAAGTACAATCACACAAATGAATATGGCATTTATTGAACATAAACTTGTCTGTTGTGTGTGGATATCAACAATGAGATAGTCCTTAGTCTAATGTGAAGTTTCAATGATCAATTCAACCAAGACATACACAATTAGCACTAGATCATGTGACCCATCTTAATTATAGAAATATGTATATATGACCTCCCATAAAAACTTGATAACATAACTTGGAGCTTTACATTTAACTCCACTTTTAAACATAACATTTGATCTTTTTGATCTTTTGAGGTAATCACATCTCATTGTGAGAGTGATATTTGACATTTCACCTTAATGAACAAGCTTTTGGCTTTTTGAATAAACATTTTCTTTAATATAAAGTCGCTTACCCTTTTCCCTAGTCGAATACTAGAATGTGCGACAGGCTTTTGCAGCTCAATATCTCTTTTCATTTGGAGACTTACATTTGGTGAGCTCTTTTTAGCAAAAACAAAAATAAATAGTGGGAAGATATATAGACACAAGTCTATGCATATCTCAAGATCAACATAACCATTCACTAATCATTCATGACAAGTTTGAAGATCTATTTACAACAATCACATAGATTTCAAGATTTTTCCCACAGTGATATGAGTGCATGAAAACAAGTAATGCTCGAAAATGCACAAAGCCATTAGCATAAAGGTACAAGGCAAAACAGGCTTTGAGACAAAAGCTCAACAAAGTCAATCAAGCTTTTTGATTTTCTAATTTTTTATGTGATTTTTGGATTTTTGACACTAGAAACAAAAAGGTTGATAAAACAAAATTAAAAATATGCACAAGTAGACAAGCAAACAACCAACAGCAAAAACAACAAGCAGACAAACAAACATCGTCACAAAGTATAGGAAGTATTAATGCATGGACATGTTGTAATGCTTATGCATAAGTACCCTTTTTCACCCACACGTCACTTGCGTTTGGGGTGATTTCCTTATAGGATTGGGTACGGGAGTTAGGGCTTTCAAACCTTCGTGAGAAGCTTTCCAAGCAGTTGGTGAATGCACCAATCATCTTCATCACGTTCATCATTCCGGAATCACCATTCTGATCTCTAGATTGATCACCTGCCCAATTTCTTCTATCATTTCTAGGTCCTCCTAACCTTTGAGGAGTTGCACTATTCTTTGCTCTCAGCTTTTGGCAATTTGGTCGAGTATGCCCTTGAAGTCCGCAATAATGACACACATAAGTTACTCTAGGACCTTTTTGTGGTCGTGGGCGTGACTTGGCACGAGATTCAGACCTGCCCACAGATTGGTTACGGAGATTCAACATCTGTTGGTTCACCACATTCTTCTTCTCCTCCATCTTGAGCTTCTCTTCATTAAGGTCAACTACAACTGGATCTTTGGCCTTTACAAACTTCACTTCTTTAGTGACATTTCCAGATAAACTACTTCCTCCGGTATATCTCAATCCGGATTTGTCTGAAAAGCTCTTTTGAGATGAGATAACATCATCTAACTTCTTGGTGGTGACCCTCTCTATTTTAGCATTTGCTTGCACAACCTCATTCTCAAGAAATCTCACTTTTGTGTAAGTTTCAGACAGCTCACCATTCAGTGTTTCTATCTCACATTTGGCCTCTCTATATCGGATTAGGAGACTTTTGTAGTCCTCCTCTACCTTCTTCATTTTTCTCACAGCAGCCTTGGCCACCTTTGTGTACTCACCTGACTTCTCCAAGAGTGAGTTCTAATTCTCTTGAAGATTTGCTGTGCTTTCATCTTCTTCAGCATCTGATTCTTCAACAATTCCTAGTGATTCATCATCACTATGTTCTCCAAGGTCTTGTACAAGCAGATTCAACTCATCTGAAGACTCAACATGAGCAATAGTCATAAAAGCTGAATAGTTCCCCTCTCCATCACAGCTTTCTTCAGATTCTAAGTCAGATGAATCCGAGTCACTCAATGTCGTGGCATACACTTTGCCTTTCGATTTCAAATAATTCAGACATTCCTTCTTAAAGTGTCCATGTCCGTTACATTCAAAGCAAGTGACACCTTGTGTAGGTTGGGATTCTTTTCCATCTTTCTTTTTGAATTCCCTTTTCTCCCTTCCAGAACTTTGGAATTTTCTTTTATCATCAAATTTGCCATTATTTTTGAATTTCAAGAACTTTCTGAAATTTTTGACAAGGTATGCAACATCTTTGTCAACTACATCTTCTCCCGATGAGTCTTGATCTTCCACCTTCTCATTAATGGTCTTAAGAGCAAGAGATTTACTCTTCTGTTGATTGGGCAGCAACATCTCATAAGTCTGCAGAGAACCAACCAGCTCCTGTACTTTGATGTCATCAAGGTCCTTGCTCTCTTCAATCGCTGCCACTTTAGCACGAAAACTTTCCGGTAATGATCGAAAGATCTTCCTTACAATTTTTGAATCCTCCATTTTCTCCCCCAAGTTGAATTTGCTGATAACCACCTCATTTAGCTTCCCATAGAAAGAGTCAAAAGACTCATCCTCACTCATTTTGAGCTCCTCAAATCGAGTGGTCAGCATTTGCAACTTGGTGTCTTTCACTTTCTTCGGGCCTTCATAAATAGTTTCCAAAATCTCCCATGCTTCTTTGGCAACGGTAATGTGAGAAATCCTGTGAAATTCATCTGGAAACACACCACAGAAAATAGAATTGAGTGCTTTACTATTAGCATTAGATGCAGCAAGTGCTGCCTTATCCCATGTGGATTTGGCTGCCTCAGGTCTGGTCCAACCAATCTCAACAGCATCTCAAACAGATTCATCAATAGAACACAGAAAAGCTCTCATGCGAACCTTCCAAAAAGCATAATTACTACTATCAAAATATGGAGGTGCATTTAGGGATTGAGACCGATCCATCTCAAAAGGGAGTCAAGGATCACACAATGGTAATGAAACTAATAGCAGTGTACCCGCTCTGATACCAATTGGAAGTTCAAAAATGTGTATAAACACCTTTGAACGTTTAGACTCTCAAATTACAACTTAATCAATTCAAGCAATATGTCAAACAACTAGTGTGCGGAAACTTAACATAAGCTATAATATGGAATTGGTTAAAAACTATCTAAGCCAAAACAAAACACAATCCACAGCAGATAATAAAAAGGCAAAGATAGAGAGGAAGGAAGATGCAAACACAAAGACAATACGCGATGTGTTATCGAAGAGGAAACCGAAGCTCTCGGCGTAAAACCTCTCCGCCGCCCTCCAAGCGGTAAACAATCCACTAGAAAATACAGTTGGGATACATGGCCAGCAATAGACCCTCCAATGTATAGATTGTGGGTGAATCAATCTTGTTTTTCTTTAGGGTTTCTCTCTCAAAATTCTCTCTGGAAGCTCTCTTACAATCGTGGGTAAAGGGGTATTTATACTGGAGTGGGAGAGGAATGTGAAACGTCAGGTTTTACAAAATAGGGGTAGCTCGCGGCTTGACCTCGCAGCTTGACTAAGTCGCGAGATCCAGTCGCGAGATAACCGTATGGCCAGTTGTCCTGTTTTGTCCTATAGTGCTCCAGCTTGCATGACTGTTCACCTTCCAGCATGACTCTTCACCTTCCAGCATGCTTGGCACGTGTGCTGCGTCTGGCGGCTTGCAGCCGCGAGTCACCAGCAAGGCCCAGCCGCGAGTCTCTGTTTTCTTGCACACTCATGAGCAATCTTCACTCTATCTCACTCACTACCCTTACATCAAACCCACCTAAATACAGGGTTACTAAATGCTGAATTACAAGCAAATTTTGTACTGAATAAAGCCAATTAGATGGTTGAAAGTTATGTTTCTCATGAAAGTTAATTTTTTTGCTAGTTTTTTTTTTTTTTAAATATTTCTCATGAAAGTTATGTTAAAAACTTTTTTAAAATAATTTATTAACAATTACCCTAAAAGTAACTATTAACATGACATTTTTTTATACCATATTAAATTATCAATTATCTTTGAAGTTTAAACTATTAAAAAATTGTGAATTTCAATGTTTAACTATAATTCTATCAAATTTTGATAATTAAAGTCTGTTGTTAATATTTGAAGACACAACTCTCAATGTTAAAAACCGCACAGTATAACAGAAAATTGAAAAGAAGCAGCTACCTCCACCAACTACAAGAACAAATTACAGAATGACACATGGCCACTAATATAACTGAACAATAAACTACAGCTATTTACATCAGAAACACTTGACGACTTGCAGCATAATATCTTCTGAACATAAACGGCAGAAGCTATATTATAAGCGACTTGTCATGAAATGTAAACAGACCAAACCAAATACGACCAGTCGTTTAGATTGCAGCTTTTCATTTAATATAACACACACACACACACACACACACACATATATATATATATATATATATATATTGCTACAGTATTCACCATATCTTTATTTTGTTTTTTTGAGTACACAAATAGAGGATTCTCAGGAGAAAAAAAGAAAAATAAGAGAGAGAGAGAGAGAGAGAGAGAGAGAGAGAGAGAGATACATATATTTGATTGGTAGCAACCAGGAAATTTTACATCAAAACTACATATTTGATTTAAAGTTCAAACGAAAGATTTTTCTTTTTCTATTTCTTTAATTTTTCTTTATTTTTATTTTACGTGTCCAAGTGTGTTTATAGATAGAGAGTGATAGATATTGTGATTAAAAGAGCGACAATGAATGGCTTCTTTTATTTACAACTTTTGTGTGTGTTTGTTATTGTGTCTCACATTTTGGACTTCTCATGTTTGTTTTCTTATTAAAAGCTGTATGATACTAGATCTCCCATTTGTTACATTTTACATGTTTGTGGAAATGCGTGTTAGAATTATGTGATTTATTTTTGCATTTTTATAGAGTTTGTGGGGCTTAACTAGGTGTTTATATTCCATTTCCTAGACAATGCCCAATGCACACCCCGAAGGGACATGAACTATTGCTCTTGTTGTGAGCTTAGGTAAGAATTGAAATCCATCATCCTTTTTATTTATTTCCCTTTCAGTTTTGTTTCCTCAATACTTATTTGTTATTTGTACTCATGATTTCTGACACTAACCATTGATAAATTCATCAATGATATGGAAAGAGAGAAGCTTGTTAGATTTAGCTCTAATATAGCTTTTGATGGCTATTAGTGTTATTTCCTTATTTTGTAATTGTTGTATGCAAATACATCTTTCTTTCTTTCTTTTTTTTCGTTTTCCTTTATTAGATTTTTTAAAACTTATTTGTAAATATTGGAAAACTAATGCTCTGACTATGTGCTCCTTATATTTGATTATTTTAGATACGAGTTTTTGCATATGTATATAGGTGGATTGAAGGAATAAAGTTGGAAGAGAGAGATGGCACTTTGCTATCTTGATATTCACACGTTTATAACCTTCATATTCCTCTCTCTTTCTCATTTTGTTATCTTTTATTTTCTTTGTGGTGACTTTCCATTTCTTCACCATTTTCTATCTTTGAAAGATGGTGAAATTATGACTTTGTAAACGACGGGGGAGGCGGGCAGCCATTGTGTGTGTTTGGAGACTTACTGATAAAAAAGACTTGAATCTTTTTTTTTTTTTTTTTAAGAAGAAAGCCTTGATTCTGAGTACGAAGACTTGACTTTGTAACTTACATTGCGACAATTTGGTTGGTTTCCTTTTTTTGAAAAAAATCAACTGATGGGTGGTTGTTAGAGACTAAACAAGCACTAAGAAAAGGACTCAGCAGGGGTCCTATCATGGAAAAAATGGGGCGTATGATCACTACAAAAATTATTTATTATTTTTTTTCAAAGGTTGACAACATTGAAAAAAGTACTAAAAAACCAAACAAATTTAAGGCTTTTAGGACCTGTTTGGCAGAAGAGTTTGAGTAATTTTGTTTGTCGTTTTTTGAAATATATGTGAGAGAAAAAGTGTGTTGAAATGTATGTAATATTATTTAAAAACTGAAAATGAGTTATTTAACAACTTTACCAAACGGGCCTAAGTGATTGAAGATAACAATATGTTGAAAAAACTCAAGTTTGTTATAGTGCACTACAGATATTTGACTAACTGCACCATGTTGGGGAAGAAAGTTGCACATATGTTTTTTAGTCGATTACCACTGCTGAGTCCCTTTCTTAGTGCTCATTCACTCAAAAAATTCAAGATAATACTGATAGTAATTAAAAATCATAATAGAGACTTGTTTAATGTTCTTATATTTCCATTTCATTGATGTGTTCCTTCATAACTAAAAAAGTGCTACCCACTACTCAGTATATGCTAAAGTGTGTCTATATGAGAAAAGATATCACTGCATAGTTTTATAAGGTGTTATGTGAAAAAAAAAAAAAAGGAGAGGAAGAAGAAGAAGAAAAAAGAAGAACCAGTGCTGTTTATATGACTAGTTACTCCAATATTTACCACATCTAGTTTTGCGAGGAAACAGATGAGGACCTTTATAAAAAAAAAAATGAAAAATAGATTATGGTAGTGACTTGTATTTTTTCACAAGCATTATAGTAAAATACTAAAATCTCATTCTGCATAAATGGTTCATAATTTAATGTGAGTAATTTTTGGGTTTCATTGGCTATATTTTTGACAATATGCTATTTTACATTAGCTGGAGCTAATGCTCTAATCCATATTGAATATCTTGCTAGCTTAGCTTTGGTAATTCTTGTGGTTAACAGCCATTACCTTTGTAAATTCACAAGTGTTTGACAATATTGGGGAAGACTTTGATCTCAAGAATGGTAGTTTTTCTCAACATATAAGACCTTCTGAACGTAAAAACCACTGTGGATGAATTGATTAGGAAGATGAATAGATTTTGGTTGATAAATGTCTTGAGTTATACCATAAAAGATAGTAGTACATTTCAGGTGGAGTTCTGAGTATTACTGTTGGCTTCATTAATCCTTCTCTTGTTCTTGTAATTACTAGGACTAAAATAAAACCCACTGAATGCATTTCTTTTTCAATTTCTCATTTCTTGTTTTAGGATTTTCTGTTAAAAATATTCTATTCCGGCATTCAATAGAGAAGACTAGAAGTATGAGAAATAACGCAAGGCCGACCTTAGAACTAAATCAAACATGCCAGACACTGACAGTCTCAAAAGAAACAAATAAACACATGAAATACCCTCAAATACATAGATAGAGACCATGAGAACCCAAGATACCCCAGGGCTAGCTATGTCCAATTTGTCACACAATCTCTTGACAAACAGACGGAAAAGTGTAAAAAAAAAAAAAAAAAAAATACAAAAATAAAAGTTGAACATATCTATAGTAAGAAGAAGAAAATAGCACCTTAATTCATTCAAGCACGATCCACTCCTCATTAGCCACCATTCGAATGCCCTGATGTAATTTAAAGGCTCACAATCTTCTCTCACTGCTAGTAGAGAATAGGGTCTTCATCACTTTCTACTTACCTTGCAAGTTTATAACACAGAAAAATTATAGAATATACAAACTACTAATATTGTTTCTAATTCTAAGATATGTTTATTTGAAATCATAACATAATATAATTCTAAACAGAAGTTTGTCAAGCTCACCTAAGACCACCCTTGAATGCATTAACTTCTTCTTCGCCCAAGTCTTTTATTATTAGGCCTTCTCGTCTTTCCATTTCGTTCTCCTTCAACAAACCTTACAAGCCAATGAGGTTTTTCTGTTTTAAAAGCAACATATCCCACAGCTAATCCAAACACCAAGCCACATCCATAGCCAATTAACACAGCCTTCCAACCAAATCCACTTGCAAACATTGAATCATTGTCTTCTTGGAATATTGATGGTGGTGTCAGTGGTGATGCATCTGTAGTACATTGCTTAGACAATGGGAATCCACACAGTCCCAAGTTATCATCATAAGAGTCATTTTGGAATGTAGCAAACTGTTTACCTTGTGGAATGAGTCCTGTGAGATGATTTTGTGAAAGGTTTAATAAAGCCAAAAATGTTAGACTTGTCAATTGCATAGGGATTTCCCCAACAAGTCTATTTGAAGAGAGGTCCAATGATTCAAGTGCTGACAAATTTGCCAATAAAGATGGTATAGAGCCGGTTAAGCTATTATGGGAAAGATTAAGCAATCGGAGAAAGTTAAGACTTGCAATTGCCTCTGGAATCTCTCCCTGGAATTTGTTACTCGATAAATCAATGGTTGTGAAGATTGTTGGGATTCCAATTGGTGGAGTCTCCAAACCTTTCACTGTCACCCCTACTGTATATTTATAATAAGTTGAACCCGCCATATCATGAAAATAATTTTCACCCAAATATTCCAATTCTTGCTTGCCCTCATCATTAATCATCATGGCTTTCATGTTTCCAAAATAATGACTTGGTAAAAGACCAGTAAACTGATTGTGAGAGAGATCAAGAATTTGTAGTTTAGAGAAAAGCATCCCACTAGTATTATGAATTCCTATGGGGCCGTGAAATCTATTGGATCTTAGGACAAGAACATGTAGCTCAGAAAGTGCTTCCAGCCAATACGGAAATGAACCATTTATCTTGTTATTTCCAAGGTCTAGAACTTCGAGACTTGTACAGTTGACCAAAGATGGTGGCAATAACCCTTCCAATTGATTTCCATTAAAGCTGACAGTGTTCAATCTTGTGCAATTTGCAAGTGTTTCAGGGATGGTTCCTCGGAAGCTATTCATACTCAAATCTATCACTGATAGAGAATCGCCCAAGTTTCCTAAACACCGTGGAATAATACCACTCAAGTTGTTATAGGAGACATCCAATATGTGTAAGGACACTTACATTGCAAATCCCCAAAGGGATTTCCCCAGACAATCTATTGTTTGAGATTGAAAAGAATTCCACCGAAGATGGTGGAATAGGAAGCTGTCCTTGTAGTAGATTTGCACGAAGGTCAAGTATCCTTAGATTCTCCAATTGAGGTAGCTCTATACTTGATAAAAAGTTGTAAGAAATATTTAGGGACATCAGATATTTCCCAGTTCCGAACTTGTATTCTGGGATTCGGCCAGAGATTTTATTATCAGAGAGGTCTAACGTTAGAAATGGTGTATTTAGGAAATTTGGAAAATTAGTGATGTTGAATGAAGCTAATTCCAAGTTATTCAATTCGGGGAAGGTATGATTAAAATTTTTGTTGATGCTTACTGACAGACTATTATGTGAAAGAGCAAGAGTGCCTATTTTTTTAAACTTTGTGAACATTTCAAAATTCACAATGCCACTCAAGTTATTTGATGAAATATCAAGTTCTGAAATGTTCACAAGATTGGAGATTGACTTTGGAATACAGCCATATAGCCTGTTATTATCTAATGTAAGAAACTGTAATGAACTGCCAAACTGGAATTCACAAAAGTTACCAGTAAGCTGGTTATCAGACATGTAAGCATCTGTGAGTTTTGTGAGGTTAGGAAAAAGGTCGGGAATTTCACCTCCAAAGTTGTTTTGAAGGAGGTCAATAAGAGTGAGATCCTTTAGGAATGAAAGTGACACAGGTATTGGTCCTGCAAAATTGCAATTATATGAGATTCAAAAGATTTCCAAGAGCTATGCATAGCCAACTAAAAGTGATGATGAGATCTTACCACTGAGATTGTTGTTAGATAGATCCAAGCGAGAGAGCTCCCTGTGATTTGACAGTGATGATGGTATCTCACCACTAAAATGGTTATTTGATATATCTAAAAGAGTGAGTTTTGTAAGATTACCCACAGATGCAGGAACTGATCCAGTAAAATTGCATCCATTCAATACCAATTGCCTCAAGAATTTTAGATTGCCAATTGATTTCGGTAATTCTCCTGAAAAAGCCGTCTTAGATAAATCCAAGAATCTTAGGGGATTGCTCCAATTTGACAATGGAAAATCCCCCGTGAGTTCAGAATTATCAAGTAGATTCAGCTCACGTAGGTTTGGTAGTCGGAAAATGTTATCCGGTAACCTCCCTTGCAATTGACAACTTTGGAGAGAAAGGGACATCAAAGAAGAAGAGAGATTCATGAAAGAAGTAAGCGAAACAGAAGACATGTCACTAAGATCAAGATGAAGGTCTCTTAGCTTGGTCAGATTCTGAACAAGCCTTTTAACCACAGAGGTTTCTAGACTAAGATGAAAGATGGATAAATCTAGCGAGGCCAATTGGGAGAGTTGAGATAATTCATATGGGACTTGGCCAGAAAATGCAGAGTTAGAAAGGTTAAGATAACTCAAGCTAGCAAATTGACCAAACCGAGATGAAATGGATGAAGAATTGAAGTCATTCAAGGCGAGGTTGAGATGTTGTAGGTGAGAAAGAAGAAAGAGGGTACTGTTGGAAGGGATGGTGCCATAAAGCCAGCTACAACTGAGGTCAAGGCCAATCACGTCCCCCCTCGCACTGTCACAGGTAACTCCATCCCATGAGCAGCAATCGGTGGCATCCTTCCAAGACTCCATCTTTGGATAAGAATGATGACCAACTTCATCACAACTGGAAGAAGCATCTTCTGAAAAAGTAAACAATTGCTTAAATTGGAGCAACGCAGAGCTCTGGTCTTGGGAGCACAGTAATGCTGAAGAAGAGGAGGGAAAAGATGATGATGTAACTTCAGAATACAAGAGCAGAGAGAGATGCAAGATTTGAGAGAGCCACATTAACCACCTCATCATTTCTAGTGAGATATGAGTATCGTGAGGAAAGAGCTGGAAGGTTATTTTATAGGAAAACTCAGGAATTGATGATGAATACCTCATTTCTTGTCGACCTCATTTTTAATATGATTGATCAATTTCTGAGGATAAGTTGGTTGACTTTTTTTAACTTTCAGAACGATGGGACAGGTGGCTGGATTGGTTTGGAGAATTAATTGCAAACTACTATTCATTTTTTGAAGTTTAGGACATGGAAATATACACGTAATTGAGAAGACTTGGTTAGTTTGCCTTTGAAAAAATGGCAACAGAGGAGTGGTTGAGATGGGGCGTGTCAATTTTGACTCTAACAGTGAAACATGCATCAATTTGGGGAAGAGAGTTGCACATTTTTTTTAGGCTATTGATGACATTGTGACGTAAGGTCCCTTTCAACTCAAGTTTTACTTGTCTAGCAAGGGCCTTGCTGCTGAGTACATCTCTACGTAAGAGCATCCTTATCAAGATGTCAAATGCCAAATATTTAACATTTGACATCCAAACTCTTAAAAATCACTTCCATCAAACATGGTAAATGCCATAATTTTTTGCATTAATAAACAGTACAGTCTCAAATTTGAGACCGTACTCCTCACCAATAGTAAAAGTTATATTATTTTTTATTCCGTGGGACCTGCTTACTTTTCTTCTTATATTTTTTCTTTCTCCTTTTTTTGGCTTTCTTCCGTCTCTCATTCTTGCTCTCCAACCATGTCTCTTTCTCTTTTCTTCTTTCTTTCTCTTTTCTTCTTTCACCAGCATCCACAACTGAAAACCATGGCGGTAGTGGTTCGGCGAAACCGTGGAGAAGATGAGGTCGAGTTTGTGGTCTGTGGGTCTCTGCTGTTGATCGGGGTGGCTTGGTTGCGGTGGTTCGGCGAGCATGCCTGGGTTTCGACAGGTGTGGCTGGGTTTAGGTGGGTTTTGTGATTTGATTTTGGGTGAGAAATTTCAAAAATATGTTCTTTCTAATTTTGGGTCTGTGATTTCTAACATGGGTATGTGATTTGTGGTGGTACTGGGTTTGATTGGTGGTTTTGATGTTAGTTTGTTGAGTTTTTGATTTGGTTTTGGGTGCCGCCGGTGATGGTGGCTATGGCTGTGCTGTGGTGGTTTGTGGTTGGGTTTGTGGGTGGTGGGTTTGTGGTGGTTTTTGGCTGCTGGGTGAGGTGGCTATTGGCTGTTGGGTGTGGTGGCTGTTGGGTTTTGTTATACCAGTGGTGGTGGTGGTGAGTGGATGTGGTAGTGTGGCGCCGGCGGTGCTGTGAGAAAGAGAAAGACAGAAGAGAGAGACAGAGGAGAGAGGAAAAATAAAAAATTATTGAAAAATAATAAAGAAACAATATTTAAATGAAATGGTAAAAAAATAGAAGTTTTGATATATGTCGTATGGTAAAATGGTGCGTTATATGTTATAAATATAGGTTTTGAGAGAATAAATGTTAAATTTTTTAGAAGTCTTGATAAGGATGCTCTAACAAAGTGCTCATGGGTTTAGATAAGGGAAAGTTGAAGCTACGATATTAGTATCATATTATAATTATCTTTAAAAAGAAAAAAATATACTTACAATGCTCCCATTAAAAAAAAAAAATCAAATAGTCCCCATCCAATAAAGAAACTCAGGCATAGTAATAAAAAAATCATTCGAGACACTAGTAGTTGTTAGTGTTCTTAAAAAATAATAACAAAAGAAAGATACATCACCGTGTAATGAATTAGAGGGGCATGTTTTTTTGTCTAATTAAAATTTATGTGATTTCATAACTAAAAAAAGTTCAAAAACCCACTATTGAGTATATGCTGTGCGTCTCTCTCTCTCTCTCTCTCTCTCTCTCTCTCTCTCTCTCTCTCTATATATATATATATATATATGATAATCAAGATTCTCTATCTAGAGGTACAAGGGAATAACACTTCACCCCAATTTTGAAGTAAAAAAACACCCTATTTCTTTGAGATTTGAAGAAAATATTATTTCCCTAATTCCATCAATATCGGTAAAAGAATATATTCTAAATTTTAAAAAGATTCTCTTTACAAAACTTTAATCATGGTTAGTGAAAACATAGCCAATGGAATTTAAGATAAAAAGAAAAAAGGTTTTCCAATACTAATGGCATGTTTGGATTGAGGGGGGAGAAAGGGGTAGTAAAGTAGAGTTGGCCAAAAATTATGTTAATTTCTATCCAACTATACTCTACTCTCCTCTATTCTCCCTCTCTCTCCTCAATTCAAATAGACCATAAAAGACTTGCAACAGTGTTTAGTTAGACCATAAAAGACTTGCAACAGTGTTTAGTTAGCTAGATTTCATTGACCTAAAAAGTGTTTTGAGAATGGGAATTACAAGCTTGGGGATGGGTTAGGATCCAACGCTTTATTCATACCAAAATATAAATATTTAAAATTCAAACAGTGGGATTTTTTTATTATATTTTGTAGAAGATTCAAACAATGGGATTTTTTTTAGGATAAACAAAAGCAATACAACTAGAACCATACAGTTCGAGCTAGAGGAGACACCTATGAACGAAAATAACAACTGAGACAACATTATAATAAAACTACTAGATCTAAACCAACTGCCATATTTATCTAATTAATTCCCCGTAACAACAAACAAAGACAAAATGAAAGAATTCCTATGCAGAGCAACGCCCAAAACTTTTAGAGAACCTCAACTAAAGCTACCAAAATTTGCTTCTAAATATTCTTAAGTGTGGGCAGTAGCAGATTTGGCTAGCGAGACAGAGTTAGGTCATGGCATGCCTTGTCAAGCTTCGTTGTGCTTATTCCAAATCATCCAACTAGTTATAAAAAATATTTTATCTCATGGTATCAATTGTTGTGCTTATTCCAAATCATCCAACGAGCTTCATTGTACTTATTCCGAAGCTACCAATTGTTTGATTAATTGCCTAGTATCCAAGTTATTTTGTTACTCTTTTACTGGATTTTTTTTTTCTACTTTTCCTTTTCACTAATGGTTATTTTCCTTGATCATTGGTTACAGTCTCTATCACATTGAAATAGAAAATTGATCATATGTTCTCTTTTTTCATCACTTTGGTTTGTTTTGAGTTATGTTTAATATTTAGTTGTATTTTGAAGTGGGTATTTGAATTTGTACTTCAACGAGTATACCAACTAATTGATTAATTTCTAACTATAAACAATAGGCTTTATATATTGAAACCACACCACCATATACACATATGACAACAAAAATTATTATATCAAAAGAAAACAACTGAAAGCTTAATTTGTGTGAAAACACTAATGCTTATTTAGATCCCCAATTTTAAATTATGGCTTAATTGCTTTTACTCTAATTTATCTAAGTGCGGAACAAGAGTAAAATATGCACAATAAACCGAAACACTACTCTAAGTCATAAGCAAGTACAATAAGCGATAAATGTAAAGCTTAAAGAGTAGGAAAAAGAAATGCAAATACAAGATAACACTGACACGTGTTATCGAGGAGGAAACCGAAATACTTGGCGAGAAACCTCTTTGCGGCCCTCCAAGCTGAAATCGATCCACTAGTGAATAAGTTGAAGTACACAAATATTAAAAAAAAAAAAAAACCCTCCATGCCTAATCTACCCAATGTACTTGAGCCCTCCAAACTCCTTCTACCAACGAACTTTTTGGAGTCTTGTCTTCACTAGTTATCTGGATCCTACAATTCCACCTAATTGCATCCGCCACTCAATGACTTCTTCCAATGCTTTCCAAAGGCACCAAAACTTCTCTCAACACTCAGAGTGGTTAAGGTAAGTGTTTGGGTTAAGAACCTCTCAAGGATATGTAGATGAAGAGGTGGGAGTAGATGGAAGCTTTAGAGAACTAATGTAGAGGATTGTAGGTAAAACAATCTCTAGCTCTCAAGTGTTTGGTTAGGGTTTCTCTCTCAAAAGTTTCTTCAGAAAATACTCCTCCTTACATTTCGTGGGTAATGAGGGTTTATATAGTATTGGCAAAGAATGGGAAAAGTCACACTCAAAAAAGCAATAGACAATAAGTTTCACAGGTCACTCGTGATTTAGCCTAAGTCGCGAGTCACTTGCGAAATCTAGCCTGTAACACCCCGACCCAATTTTATAATTAAACTATGTGTTTGAGTGGTTAATTATTATTTTTAAGCCACTTACCTTCTAAAATTAATATAAGAGTATTTAATAAACATATTATTTTATAATGCCATTAAATAAGAATTATAAAGATTATAAATAATTGAATGGTTATTTGTATTATGTATATATACTAGATATGTACAAAACTATATTAAGTGGGTTAAGTTATTACATACATAGTTGGTGTTTTAATTAAGCATGATGCATGAGATTGTATAGTGGAAATTTCACCTACATGCAACCAATTGAAATTCAACACGTGTAGGGCCAAAGCATCATGCATGTTGACTTCTTAAGCCCCAAGACCAACACTTGGCCGGCCATGCAACAAAGAAATCTTAATCTCAATTCTTCTTTGACTTTTCAAGACAATTTGAGCTTCCAAGAAACTCTCTTGCTCTCATTTTCCACGGGTACACACACAAATCAGAAATTTGCACCTTACTTTACTCTTTTTCTCTTAAGGAAAGAGCTAGGAAGGTCTCTTGAGTCCATGGGTTCACACACACCAAAAGAAAGATAAGTCTCCATCTTATCTCTTATTTGACTCTTTCAAAGCAACTACAACAATCAAGAACTCTCTCCCTCTTTCATTCCCACGGGTCCAACACCAAAAGAAGGAAAAGCTCTCAACTCTTTTCCCCCTTTCACACCTATGGGTCCAGCAACAAGGAAAGATGTTTCTTTCAATTCTTCTCAAGCTTTTGTACCCAACTTGAAGCTAAAGTGATTCTAGCTCTATCACTCCAAGAATCCATGTTTAGGGTAAAGGGAAATGTAATTCTTTTAATCTATTGTCCATATATATATAGTGTTTTAAGAAGCTTTGAAATTGTGTTGATGGTTTGTTGAAGGTAGATTAGGGTTTTTACTAATTAATGATTTTATATGATTAAGGAAGTAAGAAAAAGTTAGGATGAGTATTTTTTATGGTGTTGCTGGGATTTTTGTTGTGTGTATTTTTTCTCTAAATGGTTAAATGACTATGTATAAGTGTTTTATAACATGTCTAATTAGTGTATAAAAATCCCCATATGAAAATACCATCGTTTAATAATTGTTTGTGAATTTACAAGAAAACGTTGCAAAGCTGTCACTGTGACAGATTCTGTGTTAATGCACGGTAAATTATGTACTAAATTGTATATAGTGAATTAGGATGCTAGGAGTAGTTTTTATGAATTTTAAGACACACATGGTTGTTATGGAAGTGGTCTCACAGCATTTGGATGAACATAAAAATAATGGTTTAATTTTTAAGTTGCAAGAAATTCTGTCAGGACAGATTTGAGTATGTTGTCTTGCATGATTTTTAGTAAATCATGGGTTTATGCTTGACTCCGAAATTTTTATGGTATATACTGGACATACGGGGGAGTAGTTTTGTAAAATTTCATGACATTTGGATATGAATTGGTAGCCCATTTGTATTTTATAAGTGAAGTATATGCTGTTGGAATAAAACAGTGAACAGTAAGGGACATGCCTAACCCGGACTGGCTGGCCAATGTCATCCTCGTAAAGAAGGCCAACGGAAAATGGAAGACATGCGTGGACTTCACAGACTTAAATAAGGCCTGCCCAAAAGACAGTTTCCCCCTGTCGAGGATAGACCAGATGGTGGACTCCACAGTAGGGCACAAACTCCTGACTTTTATGGACGCGTTCTCGGGATACAACCAAATAAACCTAGTAGAGGAAGACTAGAAGAAAACTGCTTTCATCACAAGCCAAAGGCTCTACTGCTACAAGGTGATGCCCTTCGGGCTGAAAAATGCAGGAGTAACCTACCAAAGGTTAGTAAACAAAATGTTCAACAAACAGATTAGGAGGAACATGGAAATGTACGTAGACGACATGCTCGTCAAGAGTAAAGAAGAGTCTGTTAGTGTGGCTTGAATTTGCCACAAGCCCATAAAGCCCAATCCGGCCATAGATTGACCTAATACAAGTTGTATTAGGAATCCTACTTCAGCCGACTTTTATAAAGTAATATATATATATATATTGCTTTATAATATGCGGCTAGATTGCAAAGAATTGATTAGAGAGAAATTTCAATTAACCTAGTGAGCAAGCCGCATGAGAGAAAATAGAGAAAAGAGAGGCAGCCAGTTTCTATTCTTATTTTTTCTGTGAGAGAGTGCTAGGGTGTAATTGGGATTTGGGTTTCTTGAGAGTGTTCTTGTGCACTATTGTATTTTCCCTGATAATAGTGAAATCCCTGCAACTCCGTGGACGTAGGCAAATTGCCGAACCACGTAAATATTGTCTTGTACGTGTGATTATTTTTCTTTGACGTGTGTTTTCTCTATTTGTTTTGTTTCTCACAGGTTAGGAATTTTTGGTTAAATTCCCTACAACTGATATCAGAGCCTAGGGTTAGGTTTAAGTGAGAGCAATGGCAGAGGAAGCAGGAAAGGCGTCTGGAATAGAAAAGTTCGATGGCACAGACTTTGGATTTTGGAGGATGCAAATCGAGGATTACCTTTATGGGAGGAAGTTGCATCTACCGCTTCTAGGGGAAAAACCTGAGGCTATGAAGGCTGAGGAATGGGCTCTTCTTGACAGACAGGTACTAGGAGTTATCAGGTTAACTCTGTCTAGGTCTGTTGCACACAATGTTGTAAAGGAGAAGACCACAGCAGATCTGATGAAGGCTTTGTCTGGTATGTATGAAAAGCCGTCAGCAAACAATAAAGTGCACTTGATGAAGAAACTGTTCAATCTGAAGATGGCAGAGAATGCATCAGTAGCACAACATCTGAATGAATTTAACACTATCACAAATCAATTGTCGTCTGTAGAAATTGATTTTGATGATGAGATTCGTGCTCTGATCGTCTTGGCTTCTTTGCCAAACAGTTGGGAGGCAATGAGGATGGCAGTAAGCAATTCTACAGGAAAAGAAAAGCTCAAGTACAATGATATACGAGATTTAATTCTGGCTGAGGAGATTCGCCGAAGAGATGCAGGCGAAACCTCAGGATCTGGTTCTGCCCTAACCCTTGAGACAAGAGGCAGAGGTAATAACAGAAATTCAAATTGGGGCAGATCAAAATCCAGAAATTCTAATTGGAACAGAAGTAAATCTAGATCAGGCCAACAAATACAATGCTGGAATTGTGGGAAAACAGGTCACTTTAGGAATCAATGCAAAAGTCCTAAGAAGAAGAATGAAGATGATTCTGCTAATGTTGTAACAGAAGAGGTACAGGATGCATTACTTCTTGCAGTAGATAGTCCACTTGATGATTGGGTTTTGGATTCAGGAGCTTCGTTTCATACCACTCCACACCGAGAAATCATACAGAATTATGTTGCAGGTGATTTTGGTAAGGTGTATTTGGCTGATGGTTCAGCCTTGGATGTTGTGGGTATGGGAGATGTTCGAATATTGTTGCCCAATGGGTTTGTTTGGTTACTGGAGAAGGTTCGACATATTCCTGACCTAAGGAGGAATCTGATTTCTGTTGGACAACTTGATGATGAAGGGCATGCAATACTATTTGTTGGTGGTACTTGGAAGGTTACAAAGGGAGCTAGGGTATTGGCTCGTGGAAAGAAAACTGGTACTCTGTACATGACCTCAAGTCCAAGAGAGACAATTGCAGTTGCTGATGCAAGTACTGATACAAGCCTATGGCACCGCAGACTTGGTCACATGAGTGAGAAAGGGATGAAGATGCTGCTGTCAAAAGGAAAACTACCAGAATTGAAGTCAATTGATTTTGACATGTGTGAAAGTTGCATCTTAGGAAAGCAGAAAAATGTGAGCTTCTTGAAAACTGGCAGGACACCGAAGGCTGAAAAATTGGAGTTAGTACACACTGATTTGTGGGGGCCTTCTCCGGTTGCATCCCTTGGAGGTTCAAGGTACTACATCACTTTCATTGATGACTCAAGCAGAAAGGTATGGGTTTATTTTCTGAAAAATAAATCTGATGTATTTGAAACTTTTAAGAAGTGGAAGGCCATGGTTGAGACAGAAACAGGTTTGAAAGTAAAATGTTTGAGGTCAGATAATAGAGGAGAGTACATAGATGAAGGGTTCAGTGAGTATTGTGCTGTACAGGGAATTAGGATGGAGAAGACCATTCCTGGGACACCACAGCAGAATGGTGTGGCTGAGCGCATGAACAGAACTCTCAATGAGCGTGCTAGAAGTATGAGGTTGCATGCTGGACTACCAAAAACTTTTTGGGCTGATGCTGTTAGCACTGCAGCTTACCTGATAAACCGAAGACCTTCAGTTCCCATGGAGTTCAGACTTCCTGAGGAGGTTTGGAGCGGTAAAGAGGTAAAGTTTTCACACTTAAAAGTTTTTGGTTGTGTTTCCTATGTTCATATTGATTCTGATGCTCGTAGTAAACTTGATGCAAAGTCTAAAATATGTTTTTTCATTGGCTATGGTGATGAGAAATTTGGCTATAGGTTTTGGGATGAACAAAATAGGAAAATCATCAGAAGTAGAAATGTGATATTTAATGAACAGGTTATGTATAAGGACAGGTCAACTGTAGTGTCAGATGTTACAGAGATAGATCAAAAGAAATCTGAGTTTGTCAACTTAGATGAATTGACTGAAGGTACTGTCCAGAAAAGGGGTGAAGAAGATAAAGAGAATGTAAATTCACAGGTAGATCTGAGTACACCTGTAGCTGAAGTCCGCAGATCTTCCAGGAACATTAGACCTCCACAGCGTTATTCACCCACTTTAAATTATCTCCTATTGACTGATGGTGGTAAGCCAGAGTGTTATGATGAAGCCTTGCAAGATGAAAATTCAAGCAAGTGGGAGTTAGCCATGAAGGATGAGATAGATTCCTTGTTGGGGAATCAGACATGGGAACTGACTGAATTGCCAGTAGGAAAGAAGGCTTTGCACAACAAGTGAGTATACAGAATAAAGAATGAGCATGATGGTAGCAAACGTTACAAGGCCAGATTAGTCGTTAAAGGGTTTCAGCAGAAGGAAGGCATTGACTACACAGAGATATTTTCTCCAGTTGTGAAGATGTCAACAATCAGACTAGTACTGGGAATGGTGGCTGCAGAAAACCTATATCTTGAGCAATTAGATGTGAAGACAGCATTCCTTCATGGAGACTTGGAGGAAGACCTTTACATGATTCAGCCAGAAGGGTTCATTGCTCAAGGACAAGAGAATTTAGTCTGCAAACTGAAAAAGACCTTGTATGACCTAAAACAAGCTCCTAGACAGTGGTACAAGAAATTTGACAGTTTTATGCACAGAATTGGGTTCAAGAGATGTGAAGCTGATCACTGTTGCTATGCTAAGTTTTTTGACAATTCTTACATTATATTACTGTTGTATGTGGATGATATGCTTATTGTAGGGTCTAGCATTGAGGAGATTAATAATTTGAAGAAGCAATTGTCCAAACAGTTTGCAATGAAGGATTTGGGAGCTGCAAAGCAAATCCTTGGTATGAGAATCATTAGAGACAAGGCTAATGGTACATTGAAGCTCTCACAGTCAGAGTATGTGAAGAAAGTTCTCAGCAGGTTCAACATGAATGAAGCTAAACCAGTGAGCACACCCTTGGGTAGTCATTTCAAACTAAGCAAAGAACAATCACCGAAGACAGAAGAAGAAAGGGACCACATGAGCAAGGTGCCCTATGCCTCAGCTATTGGCAGCTTGATGTATGCTATGGTGTGTACAAGGCCAGACATTGCACATGCAGTGGGAGTTGTGAGTAAATTCATGAGTAGGCCTGGAAAGCAGCATTGGGAGGCAGTCAAGTGGATTCTGAGATATCTGAAGGGTTCATCAGATACATGTCTTTGTTTCACAGGTGCAAGTTTGAAACTGCAGGGTTATGTAGATGCTGATTTTACTGGTGATATTGATAGTAGAAAGAGTACTACTGGGTTTGTTTTTACTCTGGGTGGTACAGCTATATCATGGGCTTCAAATCTACAGAAGATTGTTACTTTGTCTAGTACAGAAGCTGAGTATGTTGCAGCAACTGAAGCTGGAAAGGAGATGATTTGGCTACATAGTTTCTTAGATGAATTGGGTAAGAAGCAGAAGATGGGCATTCTACACAATGATAGTCAGAGTGCAATATTTCTTGCCAAAAATTCAGCTTTTCATTCAAAGTCGAAGCACATACAGACAAAATACCACTTTATCCGTTACCTTGTTGAAGATAAGCTAGTAATGCTTGAGAAAATTTGTGGATCTAAGAACCCGGCAGACATGTTGACTAAGGGTGTCACTATTGAGAAGTTGAAGCTGTGCGCAGCTTCAATTGGTCTTCTAGCTTGAGGACAGGAGGATGAGTTGTAGGGATGAGGGATTGTGTTATGGAGGATTGTGGCTGATGTTTGCAGCTTGTGAGCCCTTAAGGGCTAAGGTGGAGCTGATGGAGGAGTTTGCTAGTGTAACTTGATCAATTCAAGCCAAGGTGGAGATTTGTTAGTGTGGCTTGAATTTGCCACAAGCCCATAAAGCCCAATCCGGCCATAGATTGACCTAATACAAGTTGTATTAGGAATCCTACTTCAGCCGACTTTTATAAAGTAATATATATATATTGCTTTATAATATGCGGCTAGATTGCAGAGAATTGATTAGAGAGAAATTTCAATTAACCTAGTGAGCAAGCCGCATGAGAGAAAATAGAGAAAAGAGAGGCAGCCAGTTTCTATTCTTATTTTTTCTATGAGAGAGTGCTAGGGTGTAATTGGGATTTGGGTTTCTTGAGAGTGTTCTTGTGCACTATTGTATTTTCCCTGATAATAGTGAAATCCCTGCAACTCCGTGGACGTAGGCAAATTGCCGAACCACGTAAATATTGTATTGTGCGTGTGATTATTTTTCTTTGACGTGTGTTTTCTCTATTTGTTTTGTTTCTCACAGGTTAGGAATTTTTGGTTAAATTCCCTACAGAGTCTACTCACCTGGACGACCTTCAAGAGACGTTCACGACTCTTAGATGATATCAAATGAAGTTAAACCCCAGCAAGTGCGCCTTTAGGGTAGCATCAGGGAAGTTCTTAGGATTCATGGTGTCCTAGAGGGGGATAGAAGCCAACCCAGAGAATGTCCAAGCCATATTGGAGATGGCGTCACCTAAGACCGTGAAGGAAGTCTAGAAACTCACAGGAAGGATAGCAGCACTCAACAAGTTTGTCTCAAAAGCGACAGATAAATGCCTGCCTTCTTCAAGACGTTAAAGTAGGCCTTTGTTTTGATAAACGAGTGTAAGAAAGCCTTCCAGGAGCTCAAGCAATACCTGAGTAATCCACCCCTCCTGAGTCCATCCAAGGAGGGAGAAAACTTGTATTTATACTTGGTAGTGTCAGCTATAGCTGTGAGTGTTGCTTTGATTCGAGAAGAGGACAGAAGATAGCTCCCAGTCTACTATGTTAGCCAAGCCTTCCAGGGGGTAGAAGCCAAATACCCATGGATAGAGAAGATTTCATTCGCTTTGATCGTCGCTTCATGCAAACTACGCCCTTATTTCTAGATGAATCCTATCTTGGTGATGATGGACCAGCTTATAAAGAAGGCAATGAACAAGCTTGAGGCTGTAGGAAGGATGATCTAGTGGGCTATAGAGCTCAGCCAATTTGACATAGAATACCACCCCAAGACAGCTATTAAAGCACAGGCTCTGGCAGACTTCATTGCTAAATTTACAATGCTCGACAAGGAGGGGGATAAGGATGAGGTGGAAAGATGGATGATATAGACTGACAGTTCGTCAGTCCAAAAGAGGGGCGAAGTAGGGGTTATTATTATTACCCTTGAAGGAGAGATGCTTAAGTACGAAGTTCAGTTAGCATTCCCAGCCACAAAAAATGAAGTTGAATACGAAGGAGAACTAACGGGGTTAATGGTCAGGAAAGAACTAGAAGCCAGAAACTTGCTCCTCCAGAGCGATTCAAAGCTCATTGTAGGCCAGATAAAGGGGGAATTTGAAGCAAAGGAGGAAAGGATAAAGAAATACTTGAAGTTGACGAAGCTATTGACGCAAGAGTTTGACCGGGTAGAGTTCGCATAGATCCCCAGAAGTAAGAATATGGGGGTAGAATAGTTGGCGAAACAATCATTATCAGAAGCAAGACCAATGAGTATAGACCTAAAAATTGAAGTCCAGAGATGCCCCAGCATCGAGGAAGTCCATACCTTTGCAATCCAGAGCAGAAGAGATTGGATAACCCTAATCATATCCTTCCTTCAAGACGGACAGCTTCCACCGAACGTCGAAAAGGTAAGGAATATCAGGAAAAGGGCAACAAGGTTCACGATCTTGAATGATACCCTATACGAAAGAGGCTTCTCCATGCCCTACTTGAGATGCGTCAGTGAGGAGGAAGCCAAATATAAATCTAGAGGAGATCCATGAAGGGATTTGCGGAGATCATGCAGGCCCGAGATCCTTGATCAACAAGATTATCCAAACGGGTTACTTTTGGCCTACCCTGCAGAAGGATGCAACAGAGTTCGTCAAGAAGTGAGACAAATGCCAGAGGTTTGGAACATCCAACATGTACCATCTGAGAAACTGATGAAAATAGCCTTCCTGTGGCCATTTGCTCAGTGGGGACTCGACATCATTGGCCCATTACCCTAAGGTAAAAGACAAGTAAAATTCTTACTAGTTGCCATTGATTATTTTATGAAATAGGTTGAAGCAGAAGCACTATCAACCATAACAGAGGCGAAGGTCTAGAACTTTGTGTGGAAGAACATAGTCTGTAGATTCGAGATTCCACAGACAATCATATCAGATAACGGGCAGTAGTTTGATAGTTAAGGGTTCAGGGAAATCTGCTTAAGGCTAAGGATCAAGAATCAATTTTCATTCCCTGGTCATCCCCAAGCTAATAGCCAGATAAAAGTGATGAAGTGAACCCTGCTCAAGATCATCAAGGCTCAGTTGGATGAAGCGAAGGGCGTATGATTGGAAGAACTACTTAATGTTTTATAGGCATACAGGACTACAATAAGAACCCCAACATGAGAGACCCCCTTTAATCTCATCTATGGCACTAAAGCAATCATTCCAATCAAAGTAGGAGTCACCAGCTTAAGACAGGAAGCTTTCCACGAAGCCAGCAATGAAGATCAGCTAAGAGTCAACCTAGATTGCTTAGACAAATCTAGAGACAGAGCATCATGCAAGATGGCAGAGTACCAACAAAAGATGTCTGAGTGCTACAACAGAAGAGTAAAGCTCAGATGACTTAATATTGGAGACCTCGTCCTGCGCAAAGTCACATCTGCCACCAAGAAACCAACCCAGGGGAAGCTCAGCCCAACCTGGGAAGGACCTTATAGAGTCACCCATTATTCAAGGCAAGGTATTTATCACCTGGAAATGATGGACGGGAGGAAACTACCATGACCATGGAATATCGAGCATTTGAAACAATACCATCAGTAAATGTAGTGGATGAATGTATTCATGTTTGAAATAAAGCAATAAAAGAACTATTTTAGCTAGTGTGATGCATATAAAAAATAAATAATAAAATTGGCTAAGTAACAAGATTTCACATAGACGGATGTAAGTTACTAACGAAGCCAAAAATGACAAGATCCCTTAAATGGGTGTAAGTCAATCATAAAATTGGGTAAGTAACAAGATTTCGCATAGACGGATGTAAATTATTGACGAAGCCAAAAAAGACAAGATCCCTTAAATGGGTGTAAGTCAACCATAAAATTGGAAAAGTAACAAAATTCCGCCTAGATGGATGTAAGTTACTGACGAAGCGAAAGAACGACAAAAATCCCTTTAATGGGATAAGTCACCAAAAATGGGCTAAGTAACAAGATTCTGCCTAGGTGGATGTAAGTTATTGACAAAGCCAAGGAATGACAAAATCCCTTCAAGGGGTATAAGCCACAAAAATTGGCTAAGTAGCAAAAGTCCGCCTTGACGGATGTAAGTTACTGACAGATCAAGACACTTTTAATGAGTGCAGATCACAACAAAAACTTTAACTAAGTAACAACAATATAAGTTACAAATGCAGAAAGATGAAACAGACAGAGACCACATATAGTCAATAAGCATCATGCAAGGCAGGAGCGAAAACAAGTAAGTACAAAATTACTAATATAATTGAGGGCCCAAAAACAACGGGCAACCAACATTGTTTCAATATTATAATTAAAAGCCCATAAACACTGGGCAAAAAAATTGTTCTTAAATTAGAATGAGAATATTGTTCTGAAAGTAGAATCAAAAAGCCCAAAACACACTGGGCACCAAAAAAGAAAAGTAAAGAAAAGAAAAGAGGCAGGTTCAAGTAGTGGCCATATCATCACCATCTCGAGGTGGTAGAGGAGCGTCCCCAGGAGCATCTTCAACAAGAGCATCAGATTGGGAGGTCTCATCCACTGCCATCTCCTGATCAACAACCTCTATGTCTAGATTCTCCAAGTCTACTCTAGAGGGGTGTTTGACCAAATACCGACGAAGGAGCTTAAAACCCTTGTAGTACCAGCTGAAGAGTACAGTGTTGTACTCCTCAGTTTGCTGGAAAGCCTCGACGGCCTTGGCAGCAACGGACTTCACCTTCTCTTTCGTAGCCTGGAGTTGCTCAACTTTTTCCAGGGTAAGCTGCCTCTCTGCCTTGAGGTCGTCCCCCAAAGTCTTGGCCTTTTCTTTGACGGTATTGGCCTCGTCCATAGCAACAATGAGATCCTTCTTCAGCTTAGAATTTTCTGCCTCTAAAGCCTCCAACTTGGACACCACCGACGCAATTTTGGTCTTATGAGTAAGATACTCAGAAGTAAGGTGAAGACTTTCCCCCAGCACCTGGTAATGAAAATCCAAAATTCAAGACGATGCAAAAGGAGAAAAGAAAAACAAGGGGTAAAATTGCATAAGCACTATACCTAGACAAGCTTGTGGATGTGACGATCCACTAACTCATGAAAGGGCACGCTCGAAAAGACTTTCAGCTCCTTGGCAGAAAAAGACTCCTGTGTTCTCGCCAGTGCAAGGCTAGCAACATAAAAAATAGTAGACGAACAAGAATCGGCCTTATCCTTCCCTTTGTCGTCCACATGAGGCTTCTTCCGGATAGGAGTGATTTCTTCTACTTAGGTAGCTGGGGAGGCCGTCCTCGAGGGTTCAATGACGAGGGCAGGAGGAGTGACGGAGACGCCCTTCCCCACTACCCGCACTGTCCTTTTCCCGATGTTGGAGAGAGGCTCATTTTTCTTGCCCCTTATCTTTGCGTACATCCCCTGGTTAAATTTGGTCATCATCCCTACAACAAAACACTTGTTAAAAAAAAAAAGGGAAAGGAATAGCAATGACGAATTTAACAAACACTTACTCTTTTTCTCCTTAATTTCTATAATTCGCAGGACGAAAGCGTAAGGCTTTGGACCAAGGCAATAAAGAGCTAGAGTTTATGGGTCGACTAGATCATCAAAATCTTCAATCATCCTCGCGTACTCGATGGTTACTTCAACACATTGCCTGTATTTGCTCTTAAGTTTTGGCCGCTACGTAACTGCGCACGAGACAACAAATAAGAGGGTTAACAAAGATGATACACATAAAAAGAACAAAGGACAAAAGGGTTGGCAAGGAGTGACACACCTAGACTTGGGGTTCTCCACTGATGGAGCAACCTAGGGACTTCCCCCCAAATTTCATCAGAAATGGTCTCCCAATCATCCCCGGAAACAAATAAGAACCGAGACTTCCAATATCGGAATGACGAGGGTAGGCCCTTAACAATCCTTGCATCCCTGACCCAGGGCACGAGCTCATAGTACCCATATTCTTTTGTTTCCTTCAAATGGTACAAGTAGGTGAACTCGTCCGCCTTGATCATATCTCCCTCAGTAGTAGCCAGTCATATTTCCATACAACTGACCACTATCCTTTATGAGTTTGGCATAAGTTGCCTAGGAGCAATATTGAAGTGGTTTAAAAGCTCCATGATGAAGGGGTGGACGGGGAATCTCAATCCACACAGGAAGGCAGCCTCGTAGAAGCACACCTCCTCGGGTGAGAAGAGACAGGCTCGTACCTCGTTGCAAGGACGACGAACCCTAACTCTCTCGGGAAATTGGAACCTCTGGGTGAACCTAGAAAGGCTCTCAATGTCTAAGCGACACTCTTCCCCAAGGGCAGAAAAAGCCCTAACCTCCTTTAGGCCAGAAACCATTGTGTCTTCCTCCACCCCCACAGGGTTGTTGCTAGATGACAACCCTGTCTCAAGCTCACTGAATCTCACCTCAGACATTGTTCCTAGCTCCCTCACTAAACCCTCAAACTAGTCAATTGACTAGCGCAACAAAGAGAGCAAATTAGCCAATGCAACACTTAAACTACTACCCTCAAAAACAAAATTTTCAAAGTGCAGGAAAACACTTAAAGACCCCCCTAAATGTGCAAAAAGGAATGAAATTGAGAGGCAAGCTATCCTAACCTTAGAGCTACTAACCATGGAAGCCCAAAAAACAAAAGAGAGAGGATAATCCTAAAAGCAAAAAGGAAAAAAGGAAGGAAATCAGAAAGCCAACATAGCCTATCTACGCCATAAAAAAGCAAGGGAAAAAGGAAAAGAGAGACATACCTCAAAGGAAGCAACCACCGAATGCAAAAGCTTAAGGGAAATCGCGAAGTAGATTGGAGAAGGAGCACAGAGCAATGATTGAGAAAGAGTTGGAAAAAGTGAATAGGCAAGAAGAAAGAGAGGAAGTTTAAAAAGCTAGGCATAAAAAACTGAAATTCAGTGGGAAATCCAAGAGTCACACAAGTGGAGCATTAACTCCACCGGCCACTATGCATTAAATGTGGAACGAAACCCCAAGAGCCATGTCTAGATAGGAAACCTTTTATCTTCTGGTGGTCATCATGACACACCTCGATGACCACAAAACTTGGGGGGCAACTGATGGGACTGACGGGACCTCTTTCCTTGGACAACATCATCAAATACACTCGTCCACCTCGAAACAGCATGGAAGAAGGCAAGCAAGACATTAATGAGAGGATTCAATATCTCGAATAGTTATCGACTAGTTGCCAAATCGTTGGAGTCTCATCAAAACTCGCATTAATAAGCCCTAAGGAGTTACAGGAACAGCACTAAAACCACAATTAAGGCCCCAACGGCTAGAAACTATGCAACTATATGTACCCACTCACCAGAGGCAAAGGAGGTAGGTAATTTTCACTAAAGTATACTCTTGTTTTCTCTCCAAAAACTTCCATACGCTAACTTTGGTATTAGAGGCGCTGTGACAGGCACCACACTGGTGACCGTCTTAGAAAAGCCTTTGCTCCATATCTGTAGGGATAGTGAGGAGGATCTAGCTCCATCTGGACGAACCAACTTGACTGACGATTTACGTATCATCAGTTTGTGTGAAAGAAACAAACTCCTTTGAAAAAAATGCATGAGAAAGAGGGTGGTTGTTGAAGACTAAAACAAGGAAACATTAGTCCCATCATTGAGAAAATGGACCATGCAATTTACCAAGTCTCGATTCAAGCAACATGCATTTTAAGTCATTTTACTCTCTTGTTATTGCTAAATAAAAAAGGGTCCTTAGTGTGAATTTATCAACCTTATGTCACATGACAATAAAGATAATATCACATCTATTATCAGGATCTTGATAGAGCTATTATTGTGGCTAGGCACAACACATTTATTAAAGCGCCACTGCATCTCTGGCTAATGGAGTAACTTGCATCTCTTCCTAATTTTTTTTTGGAAGAAAATTGCACAAAAGCTTTTTTGGAGATTGATAACTAGTTACGCGTGTCTAAAGTCTAAATCAAGTAGTCCCCTGCTGTTTCAGTCAAGAAATTCGCATGGATAGTAATTTTAAGAAAAAAAACAATTATCATTAAAGAAACTTTTTAATGTTTGTTAAAACTGGAAAAAAATCTATCGGATGCATGATGCAGTATATTAAAGGAGGCATGTTTTTCCATTTCATTAAAATTTATATGTTTTCTTTTTTGAGAATCTGGTAAGTAAATATTTTTATGTTTTCATTAACTAAGAAATTGCTAAATACCCACAACTAAGTATTTGTTGTGTACTTTACCAAAAAGAAAGAAAGAGTATATGTTGTGTATCTCTGACTTGCTATGAGAAACAAGATTATTTCAATCCATGCATTGTTTTAGAAGATAAAAAAGGGTTAAAATGATAGTTAAGTAGTAATGAGTAAACGCTATTCTTTGAAGTGTCTCATGTCTGTGATTTGAATCTTACCTATCTAAAAACAATGAATTAAAAAAGAAAAAAACAAAGAGAACTAATGTAATTTATGTGAATTAGAGAAATTACTCTAATATATATCAATCCAATATATAAGATAGACACAAGACAACGGCCAAACATCAAGAAATATTCACAAGTGCGCAAGGCTCCACTAAAGTTTAATAATTATTCTCTAAAAAAAACTCAATAACAAATTAAAATTTCTTTCACTATTCTCAAAAAAGCAAAAATTAAAAGTTTAGCTTTGGCTAATCTTCAATATCAACAACTATTGTGAAAATAAACTTACTAATGCAAGATTAAAGAAGAGAGAAGAAAAATAGATAAAGAAAATTTACGTGGTTTGGCAATGTGCCTATATCCACAAACAACAATAGAGAAAGTTCCACTATAAAATAAAGAGATTACAATAGTAGCACAATAGCAACACCCTATTGTATTTGCAGTTTTTGCACTAGTCTTGTAACACTACACTTTCTCACATAGTACTATTCCTCAAGCCCTAAATAGTATATATATGCTAACAAAGTCGGCTAATGTATTCTAATACAACTAAGACTTGATTTCTTTGTGCGGTGATATATAACTCCAAAACAAAATAGGACATGGTTTCCTACTTTCACTTGGAGCAAACTCCCCCAAAAAAAAAAAAAAAAACAGTTATTTAATGCAAATTGTGATACTCTTCTTACACTATGAAGATTTGGGGAAATTCTGGCATTTTACCCTTAATTTTTTAAAAAATTGGCAATATGCCCCTGTTTACAAACTATATAGGAGCGTACCCCTGTTTTGATACTCGATTATCCTAAAATCGAGTTCAATTAAATACTCGGTTTGTAGAAAATCGAGTTATGCCCAGTCAAACTTAAAAAAATAAAAAATAAAAAATAAAAAAAATAAAAAATTGCATGGAACTCGAGTTTCAGGAAATCGAGTTCCATGCAAAAAATTTTTTATAAGTGTGATCTCCCTATATTCAGGGAGCCCTATAGTGGCGTTTTTAAGCCATATAGTGACGTTTTAAAGCCCTATAGCGGCGTTTTCCTGCAAATTTTTTTAAGTATGATTGGCCCATATTCAGGGTGTCCTATAGTGGCGTTTTTAATCCCTATAGTGACGTTTTAAAGCCCTACAGCAGCGTTTTCCTGCAAATTTTTTTATTAGTGTGATTGCCCTGTTTTGGGATCCCTATAGTGGCGTTTTTTAAGTCCTATAGTGACGTTTTAGAGCCCTATAGCGGCGTTTTCGTGCAAAATTTTTTATAAGTCCCCATACCAGGTTCAAGGGGACCTATAGTGGCGTTTTTAAGCCTTATAGTGAAGTTTTAAAGCCCTATAGCGGTGTTTTGGAACTCGACTGCCCTAAAATCGAGTTCCATGGTTTTTTTTTTTTTTTTTTTTTTTTTTTAAGGTTTTATTCGGCATAACTCGATTTTCTACGAATCGATTATTTCATTGAAACTCGATTTTAAGGTAATCGAGTATCGAAACAGGGGCATATCCCTATATAGTTTCGAAATAGGGGCATATTGCTAAATTTTTTAAAAATTGAGGGCAAAAGGCTAGAGTCTCCGAAGATTTGGTTATAAAGAGTGAATTCTCATTAACTTGGGAAATAACGATTACACATATAAGCATAACTAACTTGTAACTTCTAACTAAGTACCCTGTACAACTAATCACACACATGCTGCTCACGTGTTCACTACCCAAAGTTAAACTACATGTAGCTTTTATCAAAACTGCTTAAGCTACTTATTGTCGTCTAGCCTTCATTCTTTTCTGCAACTTCTATAACTTCTGGTCTGTCTAATCTAGCTTCTTTTTGTTTCTTTGATTTCAGATATACACAAACCACCTTAACGATAAACCTACTACTCCTCAAAATCTAAAATAGAGAAATAAGGGATGAGCTCCCCAACTATTGATGTTAAAATATCCACTGAATTTTCTTTTAAGCGAATTTACTGTTACTTATTTGTTTACATTTTTAAACAGTAATAAATAACATGTAACCAAAAAAAAAAATGTAAATAAAAATCACAAGAAAAATACATCATTATAGCCTTAGGAATAAAAAAAACCCCAACTCTGACTCTAGATCATGAGAAATTTTAGTGACACTTTTCAAAGATATCAAAGTAATTAGTAGAAAATGTTTTCTCAAAAATATTTATGACTACTAAATTATATATTCACTAAGTCTTTCATCCCATTTTAGAGCATTCCCAAAGAACTGAACAAAAATTCAAGCGAAACGTTTTCTACAAAATTGCTGGGGAGCCAGGGCAATTTTATTTTATTTTTTACAATCAATGTCAATTTGCAATTTTAAAATTTCAAATATTAGTTTATATTGGTTGGATCAAGGATCACTTTTCATTTATATACAATCACACCTTACGTTTTATTCCAGTCAATATTTTGATGAATACTTTTTTAAATTTCTAGATTAGGTACACAGGGAATAATCTAAGTACCCACCTAATCAAATTACGCTATCAGCAATGTTGATTTGAAATGGAAATATATTTCATGGTTAAGACTTTATTTCATAAACTTGATAATAGATAAAGTGATACCTTATTTAAAATTTTAAATGACATGATACTAGATACACTTTTAGATTTGTTATATTTAATCTAAACTTGCAAATTCCAAATAGAAATGATCCTAATACAGTCTAGACAGAGTTTTATAAAGAAGCAAACAGAACTATGATACATACAGACAAGATCTAATCCCGGACAGCCGCCATTTCTAATGATCTGCAGCAAGTTACGGCTCACAATTTTCTTTGACGCTTAGTAGAGAACATTCAACATCGTCATCACCTTGTCCAACAACTTGCTAGTAAGCAGTAACACAGAAAAATTAAAGAAAATAGGTGGCCAAATAGCATATATTAATGTTGCATATTCTACAAGCTTATTATTCTAACCAGAAATTTGTTGCACTCACCTTGGCGCACTCTCTAAATTCAGCAATTTCTTCTCCGTCTAGATCTTTCATTGTTTGAGATTCTCACCTTTCTTTGCCGTTTTTCTTCAATCAATGAAAGATCTAGACGAAGAAGAAATTGCTGAATTTAGAGAGTACTCCAAGGTGAGTGTAACAAATTTCTGGTTAGAATAATAAGCTTGTAGAATATGCAACATTAATATATGTTTTGCCATTTAATTCTTGTTTGAACGGAGCACTCTCTATTTAGAGAGTGCTCAACTAAATGTTAATAGAGAGTGCTCAACTATAAATGTTTTGCCATTTCATAAAAAGTGCCAAATAAGCACTAAATGTTATAACTTATGACTAAAGAAGATAAATTGTTCAAGTATTGGAAGCAAAAGAGGAATTGCTTGAAATATTGGTTAAATTACTAATTTTTCCCAAAATTGTGGATTTTATATTCTTATATTATGTTTAATTAATTATTGTTCTAAAAGTTTAAGATTTTTTTTTGGAAATGTTAATGAATGTCTTAAGGGTATTGGTTTAGAAACTATTTTAAGAAGGATTCAGATTCTCTAAATTTCCTAGAGTACTCTACTAATAAATTTTTTTAAATCTTAACTACTCTTTTATGATTTAATGGTCTAGATTCTGCCATGTCAGCATTTTACTAACAACACTCTTAAAATAATAAAATAATGTTACAAACAAAACAATTAATATTATTATTAGTAGAATGCTAACATGACAAAATCTAAACCAGTAAATCACTAAAGAATGATTAAGATTTAAAGAAATTTATTTAGTAGAGTACCCTAAAAAATCTAGAGATCTGAATCCTTTTAAGAAAAAATTTATGGGAAAATAATAAAATAATTAATTTTTCTAACATTTTTTTTTTATTTCCCATGAAAGTGATGCTAAAAACTTTCCTAAAATAGTTTATTAACAATTACCTTAAGAGTATTTGTTAACATGACTTTTTTTTTTATACTATATTAAATTATCTATTATCCTTGAAGTTTAAACTATTATAAAATTGTAAATTTAATCCTTTAACTATAATTCTATCATTCTATCTATTCTCAAAAAAAAAAAAAAAAAAAAAACCTATAATTCTATCAAATTTTGATAATTAAGTCTGTTGTTTATATTTAAAGACACAGCTCTGTCAGACTTAAAGAGCAGGGGGTGGAGCTGCATTGGATCAGGGACAAAGCAAAGGACCTGCTCTCGGACTTCCTAGATGCCCAAGTCCCTCAAGCCCGAGCTGCTATGCCCAGAAATAGAACAGTGCGTTGGACTCCCCCTATTCGGCCTCTTGCCAAAATTAATTTTGATGCAGCACTTTTCAAGGAACTAGAGCTACTTTGTCTCAACGAGTCCCTATCCCTTTCTTTGCAGCTACGATTGAAGCCTTAGCTTGTCGAAGGGCTTTGGAGTTCGCAAAAGAAATTTCTGCACTGGACTGTATCTTTGAAGGTGATGCAGAGGTTCTTATTAAAGCCATTTGTATGGAAGATGTTAGCAACCCCGAGTATGGTCATGTCATTGAGGATATTCTTGTGTTAGTTAGGGACTTTCACTTTAGTTCTTTCAATCATGTTAAAAGATCAGGCAATCAAGTTGCCCATCATCTAGCTAGACGCTCTAAGTCTAGCTGTGAGCTATAGGTCTAGTTTGACACCATTCCTGAAGATAAAGCTCCTCTAGTTGTTTACGACCCTTTGTCATTTCTTTAGTTTCTTTAAATAAAGTTTTGCCTTCAGGGCGGTTATCTCAAAAAAAAAAAAAAAAAAAAAAAAATGAAAAGAAGCAACTACCTCCACCAACTAAAAGAGCGAATACAGAATGACACATGGCCACTAATATAACTGAACATTAAACTACAGCTATTTACAACAGAAACACTTGACGACTTGCAGCATAATATCTTCTGAACATAAACGACAGAAGCTATATCGTAAGCGACTTGTCGTGAAATGTGAACAGACCAAACCAAATAGGACCAGTCGTTTAGATTGCAGCTTTCCATTTAATAACACAGGGTATATATATTGCTATTTGCTACAGTATTCACCATACCTTTATTTATTTTTTTGAGTACACAAATAGAGGATTCTCAGGAGAAAAAAGAAAAAAGAAAAATAAGAGAGAGAGAGAGAGAGTACATATATTTGACTGGTAGCAACCAGAAAATTTTACATCAAAACTACATATTTGATTCAAAGTTCAAACGAAATATTTTTCTTTTTCTATTTCTTTAATTTTATTTTTATTTTTATTTTACATGTCCAAGTGTGTTTATAGATAGAGAGTGATAGATATTGTGATTAAAAGAGCAACAATGAATGGCTTCTTTTATTTACAGCTTTTGTGTGTGTTTGTTATTGTGTCTCAGATTTTGGATTTCCCATGTTTGTTTTCTTATTAAAAGCTGTATGATACTAGATCTCCCATTTGTTGCATTTTACATGTTTGTGGAAATGTGTGTGAGAATTATGTGACTTATTTTTGCATTTTTATAGATTTTATATTCCATTTCCTAGACAATGCCCAATGCACACCCCGAAGGAACATGAACTATTGTTATTGTTGTGAGCTTAGGTAAGAATTGAAATCCATCATCCTTTTTTATTTATTTCCCTTTCAGTTTTGTTTCCTCAATACTTTTTGTTATTTGTACTCATGATTTCTGACACTAACCATTGATAAATTTATCAATGATATGGAAAGAGATAAGCCAATTAGATTTAGCTCTAATTTAGCTTTTGATGGCTATTAGCGTTATTTCTTTATTTTGTAATTGTCGTATGCAAATACATCTTTTTTTGTTTTCCTTTATTTGATTATTTTAGATATGAGTTTTTGCATATGTATAGACAATGGATTGAAGGAATAAAGTTGGAAGAGAAAGATGGCTACGTTTTCTGGTGATTTTCTATAATAGTAAGTTATTAACAAGCACTTTGCTATCTTCATATTCACACGCTTATAACCTTCATATTTCTCTATCTTTCTCATTTTGTTATCTTTTATTTTCTTTGTGGTGACTTTCCATTCCTTCACCAGTTTTTTTATTTATTTTTTATTTTTACAGAGTTGGCTTTGTCTAGGGCATCCTATTCTTTGGCTTTAGCCATTAGATTAAAATATAAAGAACCTAAGTTTATTTGTTTCAGCTCAAGACAAATAAAATCAGCTTGTACCTTTATGCAAAGTTTTTCTTTGCATCGCATTGGTTTGCGACTAGTACATACATAAAGATAAGCCAACTAAGAACAACACTAGCTCCAAGATTAAGTCCAACACACGAATTTTAAAACAAACACATAGAATACCCTCATACATACATACATAAAATCTGAAAATGATTTTTGGAGGAATAAGGAAACGGCACCATAATTCATACATGCATGATCCACTCCTTGATAGTTGCCATTCTAATGAACACTTGTAAGTCAAAGCTAGTAATCTTTTCTGAGTCATAGTAGAGAATAGGGTCCTCATCACTTTCTACAATACCTTGCATGCAAAACAGAGAAAATTTACAGATTATGAACTTCACGAAAATACTGTTTCTACTTCTTAGATAAGTTTATACAAAACCACACAATATAAATTCAAAGAGGATTTTGTCACACTTACCTCAGAGCACACATTAACTTCTTCTTCACTTGGGTCTTTGGTTGTTGGGCATTGTCACCTTTCCATTTTGTTCTCCTTCAATCAACCTTACTAGCCACTGTGGTTTTCCCATTTTAAACGTAACATATCCCATAGCTAATCCTACCACCAATCCACATCCATACCCAATCAAAACAGCCTTCCAATCAAATCCATTTCCAAACATTAATCATTATTGTCTTCTTGGAAATTTAATGCTGGTGGAGGAGGTGGAGGCTCATCAGCATTACATTTCCATGATAGTGGAAATCCACACAATCCCAAGTTCCCATTATATGAGTCATTTTGAAATGTAGCAAATTGCTTACCTTGAGGTATGGATCCAGTAGGCTGGTTTTGTGAAAGGTTTTAACATGGCCCAAAATGTTTGGCTTGTCAATTGCATGGGAATTTCCCCACTGAGTTTATTTGAAGAGAGATCTAATAATTCAAGTGCTAATAAATTTGCCAAAGATGATGGGATATGTCCAGTTAGGCTGTTATGGGAAAGGTTGAGCAATCAGAGAAATTTAAGCCTTCCAAGTTCTTCTGGAATCTCTCCTTGGAATTTGTTGCTTGATAAATCAATTACTGTGAAGATGGTTACGATTTTCAGTACCTCTGTCTCCAATCCTTTTACTATTACCACTGCTGAATCTTGATAATAAGTTGCAGTTGGATATTCATGAAGATAATATTCACCCAAATATTTTTGTTTAGGTTTATCTTCATTGATATTCCTCGTGCCTTTCAAGTTTTCAAAATAATTTCTTGGTAAAAGGCCAATGAACTCATTGTGGGAGATGTCAAGAATTTGTAGTTTAGAGAAAAACATCCCACTAGTTTTATGATTTCCAATTGGACCATGGAGTATTAGATCCCAAGACAAGAATCCTTAGATTCGACAGAGCTTCCAAGCAAGAAGGGAATGAATCATTTATCCTATTATTTCCAAGGCTTAGAACTTCTAAACTTGTACAGAGAACCAAAGATTTTGGTAATAGCCCTTCAAATTGATTACCATTTAATTAAGACAAGAGTTGTCAAGCTTTAGCCCCATAAAAAAGTATCAGGGATGATGCTATGAAAATTATTCATCTGCAAATCCATCACTAAAAGAGAATAACTGAAGTTTCCTAGACATTGTGGAAGTGCCCCACCAAAATTGTTGTGAGATATGTCAAAGATTGCAAGGGAACTTACATTACAAATCATAGATGGGATACCCCCAGTCAATTTATTGTGTGAGATAGAAAAACTTTTGTATACAATGGAGGAATAAGAAGCTTTCCTTGCAATACATTGGCCTGAAGGTCAAGTAACCTTAGATTCTTCCATGGAAGTCTCTCTATACTTGATAAAAAAAATTATAAGAAAGATTTAGGTATACCAAATTCTCCCCAACTTCAATCATCCATTCCGGGACTTAACTATAAATGCTATTATTAGATAGGTCTAAGTTTTCTAATCTTTTTGACAGTTTTATGAAATTTGGGAATTCGGTTATGTTGCAAGAAACTAAGTTCAAAGATTGAAGAGCAGGGAAGGGATCATTAAATTTGCTTTTGATGCTCAATAATTAATTGTTATATGAAAGATCAAGAGTTTGAAGTTCCTTGAGATTTGTAGACTAATCAAATTCCACAATGCCACTCAAGTCATTTGATGAAATATCAAGCTCTATAAGATTCACAAGATTAGATATTGATTTTGGAATAGAACCATAAAGCCTGTTATTTTCCAATCTAAAATTTTTAAGGAATTGCTACTTTGGAATTCATCAATTTGACTAGTGAGTTGGTTATAAGACAAGTAAACTTTGGTGAGTCTTGTGAGGTTGGTCAAAAAATTAGGAATTCTATCTCTAAGGTTGTTGAATCTTAGGTCAATAAGATTGAGATCCTTTAGCTCTGAAAGTGATGGAATTTGACCGGTGAAGTAGTTAGATCGGAGGAAAATTTGAGTAACTTTCGTGAGGTCCCCAATTGATGAGGGAATTGAACCTGCAAAATTGCAATTTTATGAGATTCAAACAATTTGCACAAACTATACATTGTAAAATGAAAGTGATTATACCATTGAGATTGTTATATTCTAGACCCAAGTATAAGAGCATCTTGAGGTTTGAAAGTGATGATGGTATCTCACCGCTAAAATGGTTGTCAGATAAATCCAAATCAGTGAGTTGTGTAAGGTTACCGAGTGATGCAATTATTGGGCCATTAAAATTGAATTGATGTAATCCCAAATTCCTTAAGAATTTTAGATTGTCAATTGATTTTGGTAATTCTCCCGAGATATTAGTGTAAGAGAGATCCAGAAACCTTAAGGGACTTGTCAAATTTACCAATGGAAAAAACCCTGAGTTCAATATTAGATGTTAAAGTGAGCGTAAGTAGGTTTGGTAGGCGAAAAATATCAACTGGTAATGTCCCTTGCAATTCACAGTTAAAGAGACTAAGTGTTGTCAATGAAGAAGAAAAATTCATCAAAGACCTAAGTGAAACAGAAGACATGTCAACCAAATCAAGATGAAGTTCTCTTAGCATCTTCAAATTTTTAGCAAGCCTTCTAACAACAAATGTTTCGAGACTAACAAAATGATTTTGAGAGAGATATAGTGAGGCCAATAGGGAGAGGCGCAATAAACGAAGTGGGACTTGGCCAGAAAACACACAACCTGAAAGGTTAAGATATCTCAACCTAGTAAATTGACCAAACCCAGATGAAATCAATGAAAAATCAAAGTCATTGAAAGCAAGGTTGAGATATTGCAAGTGAGAGAGAAGAAAGAGGGTACTATTGGGAGGGATGGTGCCTTGAAGCCAGCTACAACTGAGGTCAAAGCCAATCAGGTTTCCCTTCACCCTATCACAAGTAATCCCATCCCATGAGCAGTAATCAGTGCCCTTTTTCCAAGACTCCATCTTTGGATAAGAATGCTGATAACCCAAAAGGTCACAATCATAAGAAGCAAATTCTGAAAAGGTAAATAATTGCTTAAAATGGAGTAATGCTAACTGCTGGTCTTGGGAGCGCAGTGGTTTCAAAGTAGAGGCAAAAGATGATGATGATGAAGAAGTAGAAAGAGAATAGAAGAGCAGTAAGAGGTGGAAGTGTTGAGAGAGCCATATTAACCACCTCATAATTCCAAATGAGATCAGAAGTAAATATATTATGTCTTTAAAGAAGAGCTGGAAGATGTATATTTTATATGAAAAGGTGATGACAACTACCTCATAGTTGTACTTGTATCTTCATTTTTTTTTTTTTTTATTAAATTTATTTAATTTTTATTTATCTTCTCAACAAAGCCATCATAGATTCTTTGATTTCTTAGGGCAGGTTCGTTGATTTCTTATATTCTATCATGACTTTGGCTAATGACTCAAGAAGCACTAATGTAATGGGTACCTCTTCCGCACTAATGTAATGGGTATCTCAAAAACACTAACAATTTAAGTCTTAGTCTTTGCACTTGCATTTTAAGTCTTCCCATTTACTTTTTTCTTTTCGGTAACTAAGCTCATAACCCACTCACACCAGCCTCAATAACAATTTAGTAACACTATAACTGGCTAAAACCTCATTTTTTTTCCTATTTAAGCTAACTTAGCTAAGAGTATTCACTTCAACATTTTATAATAAATGGTTGAGGCTGATGCAGAATGGTTTTGATTGAGTAGATCCCTGATACCACCAAACGCATAATGGAAATGCAGTAAGACTAGATATCGTTCTAGCTAACAGTAGCCTCGAAAACTCAGGGAAAGAAGTCTGGATTCATGTGAATTTTTGTGAATTTGAGAAGTTCTCGAAGAAAAATTTTACTTGTGAATTTTTGTTGGCTTTTGTTCACCTATGCTCTTGTACACTTATTAAGGAGGCTTTAAACGAATCCCACTTGTATAGTTTTTTTTTTTTTTTGGCTGAATGCTTGTATTAGGAAGTGGTTGAAGTGACTTGAGTACTTATAAAAAGGAAATTGACTGCAATTAAAAAATCAACCTTAATGAAAGTGCTGGGGCACTCATTAACTAGACCCATGTTTTCACTTTTTTTTTTTTAAATTTGATAATTCGATAGTTATAATGGGAGATAGAAAATTTAAACTCTGAATGTTTTTATTAGAAACACTAAAAGTGTCAATTGAGCTACAAGACTCTTGGCTATAAGTTCTCATATTAGTCTTAAAAAATATTGGGAGTGGACTATTTTATGAGTTTAATTAATCAAAATATCAGATCTAACAAGAGCTATACTTTGGATTTGTCTACCTACTAATAATCCTTTAATGTGAATCGTAAGTAAAATTTTAAATTTTAAAAATTCACAAACACCTAACAAATTGACATCATATAAAAAATTGTTATCTTATAACTTTGTCTACATTAAAACATAGCTGGGTATTCACGTGAATGATTTGTCATTATTCAGATTGGTATCAAGTATTTGCGTTTATGTGTTCATCAGCACATGTGTGTTGCTTTTATAAATTTTGCCACCCTTGAAATTAAATCCCAGCTCTGCCATTGATCCTATGTCAAGTTCGTACGTACACTGATATTTTGATAAGTAAGATGTTTCTTTATTGCGGTGTTGGCGTTTTAATCCATTAAAAACACGTTTAGTCCATTAAAAACACGTTTAGTGCTTAGTGATTTTTTTTTTTGGTTGAGAAAAGTGCTTAGTGAATTCTGGTTGTTCAATAATATTTTTGTAATTTTGTTACATGCAGGCTTTATAAACACTAATAGCAGATCTGCACAATGCTCCAAAAAATTTTGACGATTTGTTTTTTTTTTTTTGGTTAAAATATTTGATGATTTTTTTTTTTTTTTCTGTTAAGTAAAAAATTAAAATAGTATATGAGACTTATAAGTATTAGTCTCAATCCCTTCTTAAAATGAAATGATTATTTTCTAATAAAATATAGTCAATACAATATATATTAAATTTTGTAAATTAAGCTATCTATATATTTGTTATTAGAAAGTGTTTTTAATTTTGTATTTTTTTTAAGAAAATATAATATATTTTACATTCAATTACAATATAATGCGAGGTATTTTGTAAATAAATTATTGTGTGGTTGGATTTTTTTCTAGTACTTCATACAAGTGGTTTGTCCTTTATATGTCTTGAATGGCTAAAGAAGGAAACATGTATAAGCAAATCCATCACTTAATATTAGGAAAAAAAAAAAATACAAAACTTTAATAACATAAGAAAAATATAATTTTAGCAAGATACTTATCGATATTACACTGAAAATTTGACATAATTGTCAATTAAATAGACTCCTAAAGCATCATCAAAGAGGACAAAATGGACTGAGGTCAACTAAACAGATTGAAGTGGACTAGAGTGGACCAAAATGGACCAATGGACCAAAATAGACTAAAATAGATTGAAATAGACCAACGTGGACCGAATTGGTAAGAAGTGGACCAAATTGGATGGACAAAAGTGGACCAGATGGACTGAAGTGGATTGAAATAAAACGAATGGACTGAATGGATTGAAGTGGACCGAAAAGAACTGAATGAACCGAAATGCTATGTTGATGTGGTTCAACATGAGCATAACAATAATAAATGTTATTCTTAAGCTTTTAGGTATTATATAGATGAATTGCAGATCTTGTACACATAAGTATATGTAGGCTACAAATACAAAATACAATCACTTGCAAGAGTTCTCTCTCTCCCCAGGCAAATGGTCAAAGAAATTGTGGGGTAGCTTAAATGAAGTAAAAAAATACACAAATGATATTTAATGCTCATGAGATCACCTTTCTTTTGTTACTTAGAAGGGCTAGAAAAACTAATGCAGCCTACATTAATTTTATATCAAATGTTAGTTGCTGGCTTTGGCATTATAGCTCAAAATCGCTACAACTCACTTCAATTTCAATGTATGCGCCATGAGATTTAACCCAAGTTTCCATACGTAATTGCCTAGATTGGTTGTAAAAGTAACTTGAAGGAAGACTTTGGAAAGGTAAGAGGTTGTTCTGCTTCAACACTCTCTAGTCTGACCAAAAAACCCTAAAAAGTTAAATTGTGGAAGAGCATCCTAGCAATAAATTACGATACTTACAGCTTGTAGAAACATCGGACAAAATTGCCTTATGCCCTTTTCACCCAAATTATATAGCTTTATGCCCCTCTTCCCAAACTAATTTGGGAAATGCCCCTCTTTTAAAACTCGACTTTCTCAAAATCGAGTTAAGCCCTATAATGACGTTTTTAAGGACCTGTAGTAACGTTTTAAGGACCTATAGTGAAGTTTTGTAACCTGATATAATTGCCTATAATTCGATTTCATGGATATCGAGTTACAAAACGTCACTGTAAGTCCTTAAAACGTCACTATAGGTCCTTAAAAACGTCACTATAAGGCTCCATAAATTTTTTTTTTAACTCAATTTTGAAAAAATCGAGTTACAAAAGAAGGGCATTTCCCTAATTAGTTTGGGAAGAGAGGCATAAGGCTATATAATTTGGGTGAAAAGGGCATAAGGCCATTTTGTCCTCGAAACATCAAAGCCATACTAAAGACAGAAAAACCTGTGGGCAGATCGCCAAATGCCACATTGTTGAGAAGGTGAAATGGATGATGATTTATATAATTGTCTAAGATGTTGGTTGAAACAAACCACTTCCTGGTAAGAGCCTTAATCAATATTGGCAACCAGGAATGGATTTACCAACACAAAGTTAATGGAAGTTACCGATAAGAAATATCAAGACTAAGCTAAGAACATATGTAATATGGAATCTTAGTTATTAATACATTTCAATTTCACAGAGGACTTTTTTTTTTCTTTTTTTTTTTTTGTGGTATCGTAAGAGACAAATTATCAAACACATAGAAGGCATAAACAATGCATACAAGATTTAAGAGGTTCAATACCATTAGTATGTTTGGAAGTTTGGAGAGAAAGGAGAGTAAAGAGTAAGGGAGAAAGTAGAGGAGACTAGACGGGAGAGGAATGGTTACCCTCAATTAGATATTTTAAATTTTTTTATAGGAGATATTTTAAAAATTAAGAAAAATGAGAACAGATGATCATCTAGTTGTATTAAAAATTAAGTAGGTGAGGAGAGCAGAAAAGAATGGTCATATAAATTGATATCTGTTATTAATTCATCATAGGGGTAAATTGGAAATT